>NC_086112.1:3302920-3547920 GCF_963921235.1 Mobula hypostoma
ATAAAGACCCCAACATTCCTAAAAATTACAGACCGATTTCCTTGCTCTGCACCCTCTATAAACTCCACATGAGACTCATACTGAAAAGAATATCCCCCTTAGTCGAAGATTTTCTAACACCAGACCAAGCTGGGTTCAGGCCAGGCCGCTTTTGCTGCAGTCAAGTCCTGAACTTAACCCAGTATGTTGAGGATGGCTTTGAAATGCGACAAATTACAGGGGCAGTATTCATTGACTTAACAGCAGCATACGACACTGTGAATCACAGAGGCCTTCTACTGAAATTATCTAAAATGTTAAAGAACGAAACCACAGTCAAAGTAATAAGAAGCCTCCTAGAAAATCGTAGATTTTATGTAGAAATGAATGGAATTAAGAGTAGGTGACGTCCACAAAAGAATGGAATACCACAGAATTCAGTCCTTGCACCTCTACTATTTAATGTTTACACAAACGACCAACCGACCTTTCCTAACACACGCAGGTTTATCTATGCCGACGACCTATGCATAGCAACACAAGCTAACTCCTTCCAAGATGTTGAAATACGACTTACAGCAGTCCTCGAAGCAATGAAGCAGTATTATGAAAAATGGTCTCTGAACCCAAATCCATCAAAAACTCAAGTGTGTGCATTCCATCTGAGGAATCGAGAAGCAGCTCGGAAACTTAAGATCTTCTGGTGTGGGAAGGAGCTCGAACATCATCCGACTCCAATTTACCTGGGCGTGACACTGGATAGGATGCTCTCATTTGCCACCCACATCCAAAAACTCTGAGGGAAAGTTGGCTCTCGCAATTCTCTCTTGAAAAAATTAGCAGGCACGAAATGGGGAGCTAATGCTCACACACTTAGATCAACTGCTCTAGCATTCTGCTATGCACCTGCAAAATACTTTGCCCCTGTGTGGGGCAGATCAGCCTATGTGAAGAAAATAGACCCGTTGCTTAATGAAGCCTGCCGAATAATCACGGGCACACTGCGTCCCACACCCACTAACATCATTTACAGACTTGCAGGCATTGCTCCCCCAGAGATCCAAAGACACACTATAACAAAAATTGAAAAAGGTAAACAGAACTTGGATCCTCGGCACCCACTACATCATCATGTGCCAGTTTCCAACCGCGAGGAAAAGCTTTACTACAGTGGAGGAACTATCACACAGAACATCCCCCCCAAACGTACGGGATTGACCTCTGGCAACAAACAGAAGCCAAAACCCCACCAAACAATACAGTGCAAGACCCCACAGAAATGTTGGCAAATGGGGCACTGCTTGACAGACGGAAGTGGCGCACTCGCAACAGAGCCAGAGCGGGAGTTTGTAGGACGGGAGACAATATGGTGAAGTGGGGTTTAAAGACCAGCGAATCCTGTGAGTGTGGCAAAAGGGTACAGAACATTGAACACGTTCTGTGCAACTGCCCACTCTCACCTGATTTAGCTGACACTGACTTGCTCAACATCAACCAAACAACAATAGAGTGTCTGGCTGTCTGGTGTGACAAGCTATGATGATGAGTCAATGTTAAATATGCATTGTGGCGTGACAAGCTATGATGATAGCCAATGGACCATTGGCCTTAGGTGGCTGTTGGATCGTGGTCATTGGACCAGTGGCTGACCAAGTCCTTGCTAAGTATATGAATCTGATTCTGATGTTATCCAAAATAATGTTGAAAACGAGATGGAAAGTAACAGTTCGTACATGATATTGGAATTTAAGCACTGAATATTTCCCCATATTTTGTGTTTCAGCATTGCCGTAACTGGGTATCAAGCTCTGAACCATTGGACACACCAGTGGAGTTTATGCTTCCAGACTGCCCACGAGTCTCTGCAGGTATTTCAGTTAGCCTTTTCCAAAAGACTGGACATATTTAAGGTTTCCCTGAGAGAAGATGCATGTAAGGTTGTATAAGGAATTAACTTCAAATGTTTGAAGAGGGATGTTTCAGTCGTTGTTCCTACAGGGATTTTTTTATGAACTGAAACTACTCATTTTATGCCGATGCTGTGGTTAGTTACTAGGTGTTGTTCAGAGTCCTGGACAGGCAATTAAGAGACAAGAGCTCAAATCCCACCACCGCAGGTAGGGATTTTGAACTCAGTTAATTAAAAAAGACAGTGTCAGTAAAGGTTGTTATGAAACTGCTGTGTATCCTAATAAAAAAAACATCAGGTTTACCATGTACGGTGGAAAAATATGTGGCACCCTCACCCTCCTGAACAACGAATATTGAAAATCTGGCATGGTCACCTACCGACAGTATATCGAGTCCATGCTCAGACCAGTTGTTGACCCCGTACCATTCTAGGAAATTGTTTAGACATATCACAACATACTGTAACATGATAACAATAAAAATTGATGTGCTTTTCTGCTGTACCCCCAGTCCTAGATTCACACATGGAAAAGCTGATTTATAAGGCACCCCTCACAGACATCTAAAAATGAGAATTCCTGCAGATTAGCCATATACTCGGAATTGGACATTGAGATTCACATCCCAAAATATTTCATCAAAATCCTTGTGTTCATCTCATCCTTAAGGCTGGAAAATCACATCAATTCCAGTGGAGGTTGGAGGCTGGAGGTGGTCTGTGCTTGGTTGGAGGCCTGTCTGTGTTTGTGAGTGGGTATTAGGGAGGAAACACCCACTGTTTTGCTGCTGTTGTCTCATTGCTGTTCTTGTTTTGCTGTTGTTATTTTGCTCTTGTTCTGCTAGACATTGTCGACATGCTATGTTGGCGCCAGAACGTGTGGTGACACTTGTGGGCTGCTCCTAGTATATTCTTAGGTTGTGTTGGTTGTTAATGCAAGTGACACATTTCACTGTATATTTCGATGTACATGCGATAAAATAAAATAAATCTGAATCAAATAGGGTGACACACATGAGGGAACACTATGTCTATTCCTTCATTGTTGAATACTGTGGAAATGCTTTCTGCAATAGGACTGCAGTGATTGTTGCTTTTGGCTCACTTCTGTATGCTCGAACAATAAATGTATGTTAGGGTGGATTCCCTTAATGGAGAATGTCTGTGCATGACTTTGTTTAATGTGGGGAAGCTGATGTACAGGCAGCCACCACAGGGTCCATGGCAGATCGAGGTCAGGGTCCAGTGGCATTGAGTGCAAGACAACTGGTGGCCGTTCACTGCTGCAGCCTTCCTCCACCTTCACTGCCATTGTGATGTGTCACCATCTTGATATCTTGGTTGAATTGCCTTTATCTGGAACCTCCCCCTTGACCTTAGCACCATGGATGGCCCTAGCAGGAGCAAAACTGCAGACAGAATCACTCTCAGGTCTCAGTAACTCACAAGCCCCTGCACAATGACAAGGTGACAATCCTTAGAGAGCAGTAAATACGTACCGCAAATTTACACATTAGAAAAATTATGTACTAGAAAGTAGCACATTAGGAAAAAGAGTTACTGTGTGACTACATTCTAGATGTCCTTCAGTCTGTAACAACGGTGCCAGTTAAGGCCCACCATTATTCATGAAATAGACAAGAAAATGCAGAGTCAGGAAATGAGTTGTTTGCTACAGAATACCCTATCCCTGAACGGCTTTTATAAAATTTGAATTTCTGTGGCTGGTTCAGTGAAGATTCTGGTCAAAGGTAGTGATGATATGCAGTGAACATGGCATATATGTCAGTGAGCTGGAATTGTATGTGAGAGTATATCCATTTGTTATATAAATGACAAGGATGAAAAAGTGGCACTGCAAAGGATCCCATACAAAATGATGGAGGAACTCAGCAGGCCAGGTAGCATCTATGGAAATGTATACAGCTGACATTTTGGGCCAAGTCCCTTTATCAGGACTGGAGAAAAAAAGATGAGGAGTAGGAGTTGGAAGGTGGGAGGGAGGGGAGGAAAAAGCACAAGGTGATAGATAAAACCGAGAGGGAAGGGAGGGCTGAAATAAAGAGCTAGGAAAAGATTGGTGAAAGAGATACAGGGCTGGAGAACGAGGAATATGATAGGAGAGGACAGAAGGCCATGGAAGAAAGAAAAGGAGAAGGAGCATTAGAGGGAGGTGATGGGCAGGTAAGGAGATAAGCTGAGAGAGGGAAAAGGGGATGGGGAACGGTGAAGTGGAGGGGGGCATACCAGAAGTTCGAGAAAACGATGTTCATGCCATCAGGTTGGTGGCAGAATCCTTCCGTCGAGCACAGATTTCCCTCCCCCCACTTTCTGCTTTCCGCAGGGATTGCTCCCTATGTGGCTCCTTTGTCCATTTGTCCCTCCCCACTGATCTCTGTCCTAGCACTTACCCTTACAAGCAGAACAAGTGTTACACCTCCTCCCTCACTACCATTCAGGGCCCCAAACAGACTTCAGGTGAGGTGACACTTCACCTGTGAGTTTGTTGGGGTCATCTACTTGTATCCGGTGCTCCCAGTGTGACCTCCTGTGTATCGGTGAGACTCAGCATAGATTGGGAGACCACTACTCTGAGCACCTATGCTGTCTCTGCCTGAAAAAGTGGGATCTCCCTGTGGCCACCCATTTTCATTCCACTTCCCATTCCCATTCTGACATGACAATCCATGGCCTCCTCCACTGCTGCTATGAGGCCACACTCAGGTTGGAGGAACAACATCTTGTATTCCTCCTGGATAGCCTCCAACCTGATGGCATGAACGTACATTTCTCAAATACCCCTAGTAATACCCCCCCTTCACCATTCCCCATCCCCTTTTCCCTCTCTCACCTTATCTCCTTACCTGCATATCACTTTCCTCTAGTGTTCCCTCCTTTTCTTTTTTCTTTCTTCCATGGCCTTCTGTCCTTCTCCAGCCCTGTATCTCTTTCACCAATCTACTTCCCACCTCTTTACTTCACCCCTCCTCTCCCTTCCTTCCAGTTTCGCCTATCACCTTGGGTTTCTTCTTCTTTCCCCCCACCTTCTAACTCAGCCTCCTCATCTTTTTTTTTTCTCCAGCCCTGATGAAGGGTCTCCAACTGAAACATTGACTATACTGTTTTCCATAGATGCTTCCTGGCCTGATGAGTTCCTCCAGCATTTTGTGTGTGTTGCTTGGATTTCCAGCATCTGCAGATTTTCTCTTGACTGTAAAGGATCCTTGTGAGGAAAAGTTGAACAAGTCCTTTCTGGAGATCAAAAGAATGTGAGGCAATCTTATTAATGTGCTTAAGGTTCTTAAGGTGTTTCACAGAATGGATGCTCGGAGCGCGTTTCCTTCATGAGCTAGTCCAGAACAAGAACATATGGTCAGAGGACTGTTCACAAAGTCACAGGCAGCCATTTATGACTGAGATGAGGAGGAATTATGCGTCTTTGGAACTCCTTGATCCCGAATTCACTTTCAACGACTCTACAATGCATGTTCTTAGTGTTACTTATTTATGTTCTTACACTTTCTTTGTGTGTAACTTTTCACTGAATCTGTTGTATTTCTTTGTTCTACTGTGAACGCCTGGAAGAAAGGAATCTCATTTTAGTAGATGGTGACATGTATGTACTTTGATAATAAATTGACTTTCAACTTTGAAATCTGATTTGGATAGGCTGGTAATCAATATGGAATCAAGAGTTCTGGGGTCAGGAAATGGATGAATAAATTTGAATCAGCCAAGATCTTAATGAATAGAAGAGAATTCAAGATGCCAGATGGCCAAATTGGGTCAGCACAGTTTTCCACCTGCCTGACAGCTCCAGCAGTGTGGCTTCATTCCTGAGCTACTACTGTCTCTCTGTGTTTGTTTCCTTTTATTTCCTCCCATGTCTGACAGATATGCAGTAGATTTGTTGATTGGCTCCTGTAAATTGTCCCTTGTGAATGGAGGCGAGTAGTAGAATATGAGGTGTTGGCTGAATCTTAGGCTGAAGAAGAAAGCTCCATCAATACCTTCTGATATTCAAGTTCTATATGAGAGAAGTCATGTTATTTTCAAATAATTGGGTCATTGGTGCAACCACTTATTTGGGACAACTCTTAAAGAACAAAAACCAGTCAAGAAAAGAGCCGTGATTCCCTTTGTTTATTTGCTGCTTAATTGGGACCGGAGACTGGTTTTGAACAGTTTCTACAAGTGTTAGTTGCGTGCACTTGTATGGTCTTTAGACACTACACCATGCTTAGAGCGAACAATTTTTAAATAGCATCAGTGGTGTGTGTTTGTTGTCAAAAAGCAGTGATTTTTGTCACTGGTAGTTGGTGAGATTCCCAGAGTGCTTAAGGAAATAGCCCAAGAAATAGTGGATGCATTAGTGATAATTTTTCAAAACTCTTTAGATTCTGGACTGGTTCCTGAGGATTGGAGGGTGGCTAATGTAACCCCACTTTTTAAAAAAGGAGGGAGAGAGAAACCAGGGAATTATAGACTGCAAACAATAGGAATTCTGCAGATGCTGGAAATTCAAGCAACTTTGTTGCTTGAATTATAGACCGGTTAGCCTAACATCGCTGGTGGGGAAACTGCTAGAGTCAGTTATCAAAGATGTGATAACAGCACATTTGGAAAGCGGTGAAATCATCGGACAAAGTCAGCATGGATTTGTGAAAGGAAAATCATGTCTGGCGAATCTCATAGAATTTTTTGAGGATGTAACTAGTAGAGTGGATAGGGGAGAACCAGTGGATGTGGTATATTTGAATTTTCAAAAGGCTTTTGACAAGGTCCCACACAGGAGATTTGTGTGCAAACTTAAAGCACACGGTATTGGGGGTAAGGTATTGATGTGGATAGAGAATTGGTTAGCAGACAGGAAGCAAAGAGTGGGAATAAACGGGACCTTTTCAGAATGGCAGGCGGTGACTAGTGGGGTACCACAAGGCTCAGTGCTGGGACCCCAATTGTTTACAATATATATTAATGACTTGGATGAGGGAATTAAATGCAGCATCTCCAAGTTTGCGGATGACACGAAGCTGGGCGGCAGTGTTAGCTGTGAGGAGGATGCTAAGAGGATGCAGGGTGACTTGGATAGGTTAGGTGAGTGGGCAAATTCATGGCAGATGCAATTTAATGTGGATAAATGTGAAGTGGCAAAAACAGGAAAACAGATTATTATCTGAATGGTGGCCGATTAGGAAAAGGGGAGGTGCAACGAGACCTGGGTGTCATTATACACCAGTCATTGAAAGTGGGCATGCAGGTACAGCAGGCGGTGAAAAAGGCGAATGGTATGCTGGCATTTATAGCAAGAGGATTCGAGTACAGGAGCAGGGAGGTACTACTGCAGTTGTACAAGGCCTTGATGAGACTACACCTGGAGTATTGTGTGCAGTTTTGGTCCCCTAATCTGAGGAAAGACATCTTTGCCATAGAGGGAGTACAAAGAAGGTTCACCAGATTGATTCCTGGGATGGCAGGACTTTCATATGATGAAAGACTGGATGAACTAGGCTTATACTCGTTGGGATTTAGAAGATTGAGGGGAGATCTGATTGAAACGTATAAAATCCTAAAGGGATTGGACAGGCTAGATGCAGGAAGATTGTTCCCGATGTTGGGGAAGTCCAGAACGAGGGGTCACAGTTTGAGGATAAAGGGAAAGCCTTTTAGGGCCGAGATTAGGAAAAACTTCTTCACACAGAGAGTGGTAAATCTGTGGAATTCTCTGCCACAGGAAGCAGTTGAGGCCAGTTCATTGGCTATATTTAAGAGGAAGTTAGATATGGCCCTTGTGGCTAAAGGGATCAGGGGGTATGGAGGGAAGGCTGGTGCAGGGTTCTGAGTTGGATGATCATCCATGATCATGCTGAATGGCGGTGCAGGCTTGAAGGGCCGAATGGCCTACTCCTGCACCTATTTTCTATGTTTCTATGAGATATAAGCAGTAAGTCAATTCAGAACTGTTTTGCTCACTGAGGTTTGAAACATTTGGGCTTGGAGATGCTAGAAACAGCCAGGAGTAAAAGTGAAATGATTTCACTATTTCAGCACGTTAAGAACTACAAAGAATTTAAAGGTATTGACAATCAACTTGAATGTTACAATGAAGATAAAGATTTTGAGAATGCAATCATTGATACCATTGTATGGAGGCAGTTCATTATCTGCACTGGGTGTCTGTGCTGATTTGGTTCATTGCATACACTATATGAATTCCTCTGTCAAAAATTATTAGGAACTAATACAGTTTTATAGTACTGCAGTAATATTGGTAGTGTTCTAATTAGTTCTGTATTTCACTTAAGTACAGTTTCTTACTCAGATTTTCTTTTTTTATACCCTTTTAACTATTTCCATGAAACTTGGGTTGATTGGAGTGGCTGCTTAATTGGGTCAAAATATAAAGTCCTGATGTGTCCCAATTAATCAGAATCCAATGTATAGTAAGTAGGTTTGGATTGTAGTTTTAAACTGAAGGCGAGAGTTTGTTGTGTTTTGCAGCTCAACAATTATATAGCTGTATTTCTGAAAGCCTTTCTGTTATTTTTCCCCATTGCAGTTTGTACCAGGTGCATAGAATACTTAGCTTTATTTTCCCGTGTTTAAATATGAAAGCACATAGCACTGAAGTCCTCACTCATTTCTTTATATTTCAAATCTAGTGTGGCCATCTGATAATGAAGATACAACTTACTATGTCATTAAATTTCCCTACAACTAATTAGCTGATCGTCAAAATATCTGTGAGATGTTGACAGATGCACACAAGTTCATATTTCAATTATGTGCACAATTCTATTATGTCAGCTAATGCAGAATGAAATACCTAGAGAGCTAAAGGTACCAGATTGGAAACGCATTAAAGATATTGTGCACTTCATCCATTGGTGAAATGTAGTAGACTTTTATTTGGTAAAAATAGCTGGATTATTTTGAAATTCGTTTTTTTTTAATCATGTTTGCCAAGCTGTAGAAATAGTTTATAATTATCTGACATCATGAGCATATCAAACCAATTACTTTGTTTTATTTCTTTGAATTTCCAATGCCAACGCCATGCATCCCAATCAATGGTCTCACCCCAAAACTCAGCTAGGAATTCCCTATCAGACAAATGAATGACCCAGCTCCAATGAAAAACATTTCTCTCCAACTACCCTATTCATTCGTTGCAAAATCTTTAATGCCTCAACCAAATCACAACTTAAGCTTAAATAAATTTCTACTGATGTAATCCCTCCATATAACTCTTGGATGATCTGTGGCTTCACTCTTTCCAGGGACCAAGGTATCCTTAATAATACGCAGTACCCAGAGATTTCCAAAGAAGCTCTGGTGTGGTTTAATTGCCTGTTATGATTCAGCTTACTGATGTACTTCACTGAATTGTGTCTGTAGAGTCCAAAATCATAGAGCCCATCCACTGCTTTTTTTTGCTTTGTAGCATTTATGATAGGATTTTGTTTTTAAAAGAGTTACTGTTCCACAATTATTTCTACTGGCTAATTTATTGTCCTGGTCAGCTTTGAATATAGAACCTAGACCAGTAAAGCACAGGAACAGGCCTTCGGCCGAACCAGTTAAAGATAAATAAAAAACCCCAAAAACTAATCCCTCCTATCTACATAACGTCCATACCCTTCCTTCTTCCCCATATTCATGTGCCTATCTAAACGTCTCTGAAAAGCCTCTAATGTATTCCCTTTGAAATACCCCTTCTCACCTTCAATGCATGCCCTCTGGTATTAGACATTTCTACCCTGGGAAGGCAGAGATTCTAACCTTTAAACAATTACTATGCTTTAAACATAATGTTTATTGAAGACAGAAAATTGGATTTGCAACATACTGCATATATGTGCAATCAAAAATACGTATTTGTTTAAACAATATAGCTAAAAAAACTATGATAGTCTTATATTTAATTTGTCACATTATGCAACTGTAGGATGGTTTAATGCAGTAATAATTATTGCACTGAAGAATTAGCATGCTATCGTTCTGTTCCTTGAAATCCCCATCTTGTCTCTTTGACGCAATCTAATTTACTGAATGCTGTGTCTTGTGAGATTGCTGCTTTATTTACTACCGTCCCAGATGCTACTTCATTGGTGTCATATTCACAGGATTTCTACTGCTGGTTACAGTAATTAATATTCTGTACTCCACTTGCTACTGTGCCAGTGACTAACGCAGTTGGAACTGCTTTCTTGGATGTAATTTTGCACTCTATGGTTAGAAGTTAATTTTCAATCACATGTTGCCTATTCCATTAATAGAGCCAGATTCTGTGCCCCAGAGGCTCAGTGCAACACGAATAGTGAGTTTTGTACGAGGTCTGAGTTTCTACCCAGCTGTCTTCTCCAGATCTCAGGTCCTGCAGCTTCATAAGCAGAATAGACTGAAAACACAAGAGATTCAGCAGATGCTGGAAATCCGGCTCAACGCACACTAAATGCTGAAGGAACTCAGCAGGTCAGGCAGCATCTATGAAGGGGACTGATGACTGTTTATTCCCCTACATAGATGCTGCCTCACCTGCTGAGTTCCTCCAGCATTTTTGTGTGTGTTACTCTTCATAAGCAGAAATAATCTCCAGGTGTTTGACATGAATACGGTTCTATTGGTGAGTAAATTTTATGCACCAATGTTGCAGCATTTTGAAGGCCATGTGCTTTCTTTATTGATGAATTGTGTGGTGTCTGTATTTCTTCTTCCTGACTTTAAATACACAACTTTTCATGCATCATGCAAGCAGGATTACTATAATTGTTGTTTTATCTGAATATGCATGAAAGCTGTCTGGTCCTATTTCAGCATGGCACAATAATTAATGTCGCTACCATCGCATATGAAACAGTACTTTGTACAGCTCAGTTATTGTGAGATTTCAGGGTATTAACAGGTTGAGATTGGAGGGCACTCTCTCTCCTGGTTTAAATCTGATGCAGTGTCTGCGGAGATTTGCCAAAATCTTCAGTAATGTTTAACTTTAAGGTGTTATCCCCTATATGTTTATTCCATCTATGAGTATGAGTCTGTGTGTACAACAGCTTTATTGTAGAGTTCATGTAAAACTTTGTACAGCTGAACAACTTTTTATTACAGATGGTAGATTACAAGTTAAACCACTTTAACATTCTTGTCTTGCATCAGGAAACTAACATTATGTCAAGCAGCCATTGCATTTGGTCCTGTTTATACATTGGGCATGTTGGTGTCAGTTTAACCAAAATTATCTTCTTTCATGCAAAAATACTGAAATAAAATATCCATACTTTTTGACATGATTACGGTTCTATTGGCAAATAGATTTTATACACAATTGTAGCAGCATTTTGAAGATCAAGGTTTATTCATTATTAACAAATTCTGTGATCCTTAGTAAGTTGCTGGATTCAGTGCCATGGTATTAGATTAGATTAGATTGGGTACCACAGTAGCGTCATGGTTAGCACGATGCTTGGGCTGTCAGAGTTCGCAGTGCAGTCCCAAAGTCCTCTGTAAGAAGTCTTTTCATCCTCCCCATGAAATGCATGTGTTTCCTCTGGGTGCTCCTGTTTCCTTCCACAGTCCAGTACTGTCCTGGTTAGTAGGTTAATTGGTCATTGTAAATAGTTCTGTGGTTAGTGTAGGATTAAGTCGGGGGTGTCTTGGGTTGATGGGTGACGTAGAAAACATAGAAACATAGAAAACCTACAGCACAATATGGGCCCTTCGGCCCACAATGCTGTGCCAAGCATGTACGTACTTTAGAAATTACCTGTGGTTACCCATAGCCCTCTATTTTTCTCAGCTCTAAGCTTCATGTTCGCAGCTCAAAGGGCAGGAGGACTTACTCTGCGCTGTACCTCTAGAAAATAGATAGATAAATAAATCAATACTTTCACGAGCTATATTATCAAACAAATTTAACATTTTGAATTTGTTTTTCTTTTCTTTATTAATGTCTTTATAAGTTACAGTTTCTTTGGTATCAATACAAATGAAAGATCTTTATAAAGTTCTGGCTTTCAATTTTATGAAGTAGAACACTTTTTAATTTACCATGTTCTGTAGGTAGGTCAGTGAAGGCACCATTGATATTACATGTTCAATACACTTATTTCCCAATGCTCAGCTGCTAATTCTGCTACATTAAATTTGGGTAGTCTTGCTGTGATTACATCATATTACTTAATCCTTTTTGAATCTCAAGGAAATGCAAATCAAGTTTGTGCAACCTGTTTGTATAACCTAATTCTTTAACCTCTGATAGCATTCAGGTATGTCTGCACTTTACCCTTAAAAACCCCATGTATCTTTCTTGATAGAAAAGATAATGTAGTACTATCTATCATACAATCATAGCTCATGGCAACTGCAGCATTGTCTGCCCTTAGTGGTCACTTTATTAGGTACCTCCTGCATCTAATAAAGTCGGCTCCTGCATGTATGTTTGTGGTTTTCTGCTGCCATAGCCCATCTCCTTCAAGGCTCAATATGCTGTGTGTTGGAGGTGGGCTTCTGCACACCACTGTTGTTATGGTGGTTATTTCAGTTACTGTCACCTTTCTGTGTCAGCTTGAACCAGTCTGATCTTTCTCATTGACAAGACATTTCCACCCACAGAATGTTCGCACCATTCTCTGTAAACTCTAGAAACTATTGTTCGTGAAAATCCCAGTGTATCTGCATTCTCTGAGATACTCAATCCACCCCATATGGCACCAACAATCCCTCCATGGTCAAAGTCACTTAGATCACGTTTCTGATTAATTCTGATGTTTGGTCTGAATAACAACTGAATCTCTTGACCATGTCTGCATGCTTTTATGCATTGAGTTGCTGCCACATGATTGGCTGATTAGATGTTTGCATTAATAAACAGGTGTACCTAATAAAGTGGTCACTGTGTATATTTACTTTCATATTCCAGACTTTTTGAGATAAGGATGAATGCTCCTTTCAACTTCCTGAACAGATTTTATGCTGTGCACCTGTATTATTGGTATACATATCTATATGTGTGCTTCAGCCCCATGCCACCCCATCAGGCCTGTACTTGCAACAACAATTTGTTCCTGTAGTTTATTTCTTTCCAGACTGGACACTGACCAGAATAAATTTTCCCATTTTCTTAAACGCAAAAGAATTTGCAGATGCTGAAGATCCAGAGCAGTACACAGAAAAGTGCAGAAGGAACTCAGCAGGTCAGGCAGCATCTGTGAAAAGGCATAAATGTGTTTCAGCTGAGACACAAGAGGAAGGAGGAAGAAACCAGAATAAGAAGGTGAGGGGAGGGGGAAGGAGTACATCGGGCAAGTGTTCAGTGAAACCAGGTAAGGGGGAAGGTCAGTGGATGGGGGAAGAAAGGAATGGAGTGAGAAGCTGGGAGGTGATAGATGGAAGGGGTAAAGGGCTGAAAAAGAAGGAATCTGATAGGAGAGGAGAGAGGACCATGAGGGAAAGGGAGAGGTGATGGCAGGTAAGGAGGTGATGGCTGGTGAGGAGAAGAGAAAGGGTAAGAGCGACTGCCTTTTTGAGCAGACTCATTCAGCTCCACTATCACAGGATCGATACAGAAAATCTTTCCTACCAAATGCAACAAGCACATACAATAGTTCATCTCTGTGTGACAGGAAAATACACATCATAGTAATATAGTCTCCGTTTTATTTTTTTGTTCATCATTATTGCATGTTACTGCACATTGGTGAATAATTATTGTGTATATTATTATTCTGTATCTTATTATTAGTTAAGTCTGCACACTGCTAAGTGTGCTTTTAAATGTTGCTGCTGTAACGAAAAAATTTCCCACTCAGGATCAGTAAAGTACTTATGATTATTGTTGTTGTTATTGTTATTATTATTATGTCCTCCCTATAGGTTTCCCACAATCCAAAGATGTACTGGTTAATAGGCTAATTAGTCATTGTAAGATGTCCTCTGATTAGTGTTAAATCAGAGGTTTTGGGGTTGCTGGGTGGTGCGGTGTGAAGGGCTGGAAAGGCCTATTCTGGACTGTATCATGAAATCAGATTTTAAAAAATAAAATAGCTCTTAGCCCATCAACTACCCCCAAGTTCCGTTACTCATCTGAACAGTAAGGATAATTTAGAATGGCTGGTTAACCCTTGATATTCTGTTACTCCTCTGAACAGTAAGGGTATTTTAGAGTGGCCAAATAACCCACAATATTCTTCTTGCCTTAGTTTCACTGATAGAGCTGCAGGAAAAGAACACAAGGTTAATATTGTAAGATTGGCATCTAAAGGGATTGTCAAACAGTGAAAGGTCAAGGTTTTTTTTTGCCAGCTTAATGGTTTAAAGTGCTGTAGCCAGTAAATATCAAGGTTTGCACCAGCTAACCTGAACCTTCCACAGACTCATTGATTTCACCAACTCCCACAGCGAGAGCTAAGTGTCTCACCGGGTGTTTGATTGCCTGCTTCTTGTATAGGATTAGCTCTTTTATATCTGCCATGCCGCTCTAGGTCACCTGACCTGCACAGACATTACGAATCAGTTTCCTGAAACAAGCCTGCTTTCATTAAGTGGAGACTAACGGATATGCTCTATTTTAAGTAAGAAAATATGCAAGTCAATTTCATAAGGGATGAGAGTCACACAAGTTGCAAACTGAAGTGTAAAAAGCCAAGGGTTGATCAGATTCTGAATGGACAATGAACTAACCCATGAACACTACCTGATTACTACAAACGTTTGTAGTATTTTTCTTGTATTGCAACGTACTGCTGTCACCAAACAACAAATTTCGCAACCTATGCCAGTGATATTAAACCTGATTCTGATTCAATGTGGCCAGGAAAGCAAAGGTACGGGAACAGTTCTCTTTATTATGTCATTGATTATGGTTTTCTTTACACTAGCATGAGTCCTTAAAGTGAGGCCATCAGTTGTGGAACACCAGAAATAGAATAAATGTAGTTATCCTCTTTTGTTCAAGGGCCTGATGGCTGAGGGGTAATAACTGTTCTTGAAGCTGATGGTGTGAGTCCTCACCTGGCTCTTCTACCTGATGGCAGCATCGAGAAAAGAGCATGGCCTGGGTGGTGAGGATCTTTGATGATGGATGCTGCTTTTCTATGGCAACATACAAATCATGTAGATGTGCTCAATGGCTGGGAGGGCTTAACCTGTGATGTACTGGCTGAATCCACTACCTTTTGTAGGATTTTCTGCTCAAAGACATTGGCGTTCCCATACCAGGCCGTAAAACAGTCAGTCAGCACACTTTCCACAATACATCTACAGAAGTTTCCCAAGGTTTTTGATGACATGCTGAATTTCTGCAGTCTCCCGAGGAAGTAGAGGTGCTGTTGTGCTTTCTTTTCAATTATATTTATATGATGGGTCCAGGACAGGACCTCTGAGATAGTGACTCTCAGGAATTTAAAGTTACTGACCCTCTCCACCTCTGATCCTCTGATGAGGACTGACTCATGGACCTCTGGTTTCCCTCTCCTGAAGTCCACAGTCAGTCTTACTGACACTAAGTGAGAGGTTGTTGTTATTACACCACAGGGCCAAGTTTTCAATCTCCCTCTTGTATGCTGATTCATTACCACCTTTGATACAGCCCACAACAGTGGTGTCATCAGCAAACTAGTGTATGGGTTGGAGCTGTACTTAGCCACACAGTCATAGATGTAAAGCGAGAAGAGCAGAGGGCTAAGTACACATCCCTGCTGTGCTGATGGAGATTGTGGAGGAGATATTTTTGCGGATCCGAACTGACTGTGGTCTACAAGTGAGGAAATCCAGGATCCACTTGCACAAGGGGGTATTGAAGCCCAGGTCTTGGAGTTTACTGATTAGTTTTGAGTAGGTTAATTGGTCACTGAGGTGTAATTGTATAGTGCAGCCTTTTTGGGCCAGAAGGACCTGGTATCATGATATATCTCTAACTAAAAAAAAAGTTAGATTTCTACCCTGATGTGCAGGTGAAAATACTCCCTGCCCTTCCATTTCGCACTTTGAATATTTCCAGTTGGCTAACTGTATGTTTATATTTCCCAAATTAAGGGTACTAATTCATCTTATAAAATGGAGAGAATTGAGGCAAAAACAGAATAAGTAAATACAAAAAGTAACAAATCAGTTCTTTCAATCAATGCAGATGAGTTTTTTACAGTATGCTGTTGTTATGGTGACAGTATGGTAATACACAAAGATGGACAAAGATTGTTGAAACGCACAAAAAATGCAATCACAAAGGGTATTTTCATGAAATGGGGAATTCATTGTGTTGGATTACAGACCTGTCAGCAATACATGCGATCTTCCAGAGATCCTTTTGATTATAATATGCTAATGAAGGAAATGATACTTTGTACTGCTGTCCATCCACTGAGGATGTCCCTTTGCTTTCTCACTGAAATGGATATAAAAGGAAGCTTTGATGTGAGAAGAAGCATTTCAATCATAATAATAAACTTATTGTCTTTTCTGAATGTATAAAAAGTGTTCATGTTGAAACAAGTACAACTAAATGTTGTTTGCATTAATGACCAAATTATGGAAAAGCCAGCCATAAGTGAATTATTTACCTGAGTGCAATAGAACATCACACAGAGAGGAGAATTGTGAAGGAAGTTGTGAAAGTCTGTAGGCTAATAGTTGAAATTATAAAATCTAAACAATAATTGTATGCACTATTATGGCGCCAATGATATTTGTGTTATTCCCACCTAACAATGGGGCAATTGAAGAGTTTTTCCGTCTTCTATAACCTGTCCTTAAGATGTCAAAAACAATTAAATTTTACTAATCTCTTTCTACAATCTTACTCCTAAGAGTCCTCCTAGCATTAGGCTCGCCTGCAGAATCAACCAAGTGGTATACAAAATTATGAAGGGTACAGATAGGGAAAAGGGTGTTTCTACTGAGGTTGAGTGAGACTACAACCAGAGGTCATGGGTTAAAGGTGAAAGGTAAAATAATTAAGGGGAACATGAGGGCAGACTTTTTAACTTAGAGGCTGGTGAGAATGTGGAGTGAGCTGCCAGCACAAGTGGTGGACACAGGGTTGATTTCAACACTTAAGAAAAGTTTGGATAGGAACATGGATGGTAGAGGTATGGAGGGCTAGGGTCTGTGTGCAGGTCAATGAGACTAGGCAGATTAATGGTTCAGCATGGACTAGGTGGGTAGAAGGGTCTGTTTCTGTGCTGTAGTACTCTATAACTCTAAGTGCAGCTCGTAAGTGAATCAAGGAACTAACCACGTCACTGAATGATAATGTTTGTTTTTTTATCCCCTCTAAATCATGCACGCAATGTCACTGGTTCACTGCATTTTACATTCTACATTAGTTGTAGTCATCTGTGCAACCATTCAGGTGTTGAATACCTTCACTCTGTCCACTGCAGTGGGTTGGGATTTCCCGGTGCTCACACATTTCGTTTCAACTTCTCATTCCCATTCTAACCTATCTAGGACCTCTATTATCGTGATGAGGTCACACACACGTTGAATGAGCATCACTTCATATTTTGCATGGGTACTCTTCAACCTGATGGCATGAACATCAATTTCTTCCCCCTCCTCCATCTCTTTTCCCATTTCTCCTGGTTTCTGTCTCACAACTTTTCTTCTCACCTGTCAATCACATCCCACCGGTACACCTCTTCCTTCCCTTTCGCCCCTGTTTCACCCACCTCTCTTATCAGGTTCTTCCTTCTTCATCTCTTTACTGCTTCCACCTGTCACCTCCCAGCATCTCACTTCTCCCCCACCACCCACCACCCATCTATCTTGTCTCTCACCTGGTTTCACCTATCACTTGCCAGCTTGTGTTGATTCTCCTCCTCCCACCTTCTTATTCTGGCTTCTTCCCCCTTCCTTTCCAGTCCTGGTGAGGGGTCTTGGCCCAAATCATCAACCGTTCATTCCTCTCTGTAGGTGCTGCCTAACTTGCTGAGTTTCTCCATCACTTTGTATGTGTGTTGATTCAGTTGGTATACTTTTATTCATTCTGATCTCTATACTACGTCTCATTCCTCTTTCCTTGAAGAAGTGGGTGGTTTTGCAGGTGTTTGCAAAGAGTGAAGTGAAGGTTTTGGGAGTCTCGGTCACCTTACGTGCCACTGGCAGTGCTTTCAGACCAATCATGTTTCAGGGATCTAGATACAGTTGCACAGTCTACTATTCATCCTGTGTTTTAGTAATTGGTCATAGATCACATAATTAATTGTGTTATACGGAGTATGGGCATTCAGCCGAAAATCAGTAGGTATACAAAATATCTCTTTCATTACCAAAAAGGCTTGGCAGAGGATGTGTAGTACTGTGCAAAAGTCTTCATCAGATATATAAGACCATAAGACAAAGGAGCAGAAGTCAGCCAATCGGCCCATCGAGTCTGCTCCGCCACTTTATCATGAGCTGATCCATTGTCCCATTTAGTCCCACTCCGCCTTCTCACCATAACCTTAGATACCTATCGATCGCTGCCTTAAATACACCCAATGACTTGACCTCCACTACCACCCATGGCAACAAATTCCATAGATTCACCACCCTCTGGCTAAAAAAATTTCTTCGCATCTCTGTTCTGAATGGGTGCCCTTCAGTCCTTAAGTCATACCCTCTCGTACTAGACTCCCCCACCATGGGAAACAACTTTGTCACATCCACTCTGTCCATGCCTTTCAACATTCGAAATGTTTCTATGAGGTCCCCCCTTATTCTTCTAAACTCCAAGGAGTACAGTCCAAGAGCGGTCAAACGTTCCTCATATGTTAACCCTCTCATTCCTGGAATCATTCTACTGAATCTTCTCTACGGACCGGTACTGGGCCGCAAGGAAACGATATGATTTGGTGATATGAAATGATATGAGTCAGCTGCACCTTTCCTCATTCCCTGTCACGCACTGTTGAACTTGAACACACGCAAGGTCATTACGCACGCGTCATCCATGTCAGTGCGGGAAGATCAACTCTTCGAGCTTGCAAATGACGGTGGGCTGAAAAGTATGTTTGACATAACATCTCTGCCGGCATTCTGTATTAAATTCAAGGCTGAATATCCTGAGATAGCCACGAAAGCACTGAAAACCTTGCTTCTATTTCCAACATATCTCTGCGAAGCGGGGTTTTCTGCAATGAATGCAACAGCCTGTTTGAGTATCGCTGTCTCCCATCGCCCCTCGATGGCACCGCGAGTATCGCTGTCTCCCATCGCCCCTCGATGGCACCGTCTTGTTGCAGGGAAACAAGCCCAGGGCTCCCGCTGATTCAGCGATATTGGTGTGTTGCAATGATTTTATATGTTCATACGGGGAAAATATGTACTGTCTGTTTAATATCCAAACGTTACTTAAAATGTTATGATGCTAGTGACTTATAACTGACTTATCACTATATTCATATGAGGAAAATATGCGCTGTGTGTTTAATATTAAATTCGTTAGATAAACCCTTTTAGAAACGAAACTGAGTGTATTATCCACTTATAAGTGACTTATAGTTGACTTATCACCTATATTCCAGTCGTGATTAACATTCCCCCCCCACCCCACTAGGGTTGCCGTATTTGCCGGGACATCCCATATATTGGGCTAATTTGGTTTGTCCCATACAGGACCGCCCTTGTCCCGTATTTCCCCCGCTAAGGTAGAGTGTTCCTATGAAACCATTTGTGCCGAAATGGCGTAAAGCGAAGAAGCAATTACCATTAATTTATATGGGAAAAATTTTTGAATGTTCCCAGACCCAAAAAATAACCTACCAAATAACACATAAAACCTAAAATAACACTAACATATAGTAAAAGCAGGAATGATATGATAAATACACAGCCTATATAAAGTAATAATGTATGTACAGTGTAGTTTCACTGAACAGAATCGCCAAAACCAATTTGTAGAAAAAAATCAGCACGTACAGGCATGTGCACACAGGTGCCCACGCAAGGCTTCATGGTCATGGTAGTCTTTCTCGGGGTAAACACAAGTGTCCCAAATTTGACTGCTACTCTTGTCCGTTGGCAACCCTACCACCCCACCCATCCTGGTCGGCCGGTCCACAAGAATATTGTCAATATTAAACCGGTCCGCGGTACAAAAAAGGTTGGGGACCCCTGATTTAAATAATAGTCTGCCCGTTTATTTCTTCTACCAAAGTGCATAACCATACACTTTCCAACATTGTATTTCATTTGCCACTTCTTTGCCCATTCTCCCAATCTGTACAAGTCTCTCTGCAGACTCTCTTGTTTCCTCAGCAGTACCAGCCTCTCCACCTATCTTTGTATCATCAGCCAACTTAGCCACAAAGCTATCTATTCCATAATCCAAATCGTTGATGCACAACGTAAAAAGGAGCGGCCCCAACAAGGACCGCTGTGGAACACCACTGGTAACTGGCAGCCAACCAGAATGGGATCCCTGTTTCCTGCCAATCAGCCAACGCTCTATCCACGTATGTATATAGCTAAGTCGCCTAAGGCTTTTGCACAGTACTGTATTGGTCAATGTGGAGCAGAGAGCGAGCTTTAAAATCTGGAAGGAACAAAGGATGTTGGGAATGGTGAAGGTAGAGTGCCACAGGAGGGGTGTGGGACAGCTGGCAGTGAAGGAGTGCTAGGGGCAGGGGGTAACGTGAGTTCAGACGCACCCAGCCGCAAGGCACCAGGCAAAGTCATTTGATTCCAAACAACTGACATAGTGATCACTACAGAATGTTTCTCTGGTGCTTCCTGCTCCCTCCCCTGTATCATCCCCTTTTCCCAACCATGATTATACCATCTCCCTGTCCCCTTCCCACTCTCAGTCCACAATAGAAACCCGTATCAAAATCAGGTTTATCATCACTCACATATGTCTTGAAATTTGTTTGTTTTTGCAGTAGCGATACATAAAATTACGATGGTACTGTGCAAAAGTCTTAGGCACCTGAACTATACATATGTACATGAGACTTTTGCACAATACTGTACCTCTTGCGGTAGTTAGTCAAATTCCATCTCCCCCAGAACATACAGTGCAATTCTACACTGCCATCATAGAGAGCATCCTCACGTCAACCATTACTGCCTGGTCTGGTGCAGCATCCTCTCACAATATACAAATAAATACAGCAAACTGTCAAGTTAGCAGAAAAGGTCTTTGACTGCATCACTGTAGGACTTGTATGTGTTCAAGACAAAGAAGTAAACGGGAAAATCATTGTGGACACTACCCACCAGCAACCTGCCTTTTCAAAAAATGCCCTTCTGGAAAGTGTTATAAGGCTATTAGAACCAGAATTTCACACCATCTTAAAAGTTTCTTCCCCCATGCAGTTAATGTGATCAACCATTCCAGTTATCTCCCATCCCTCACTATCTTTTACCTCAGTCGTTGCAGTGTGAGCACTTTAAATCACTTTTTATAATGTTGTTTACGTTGTAAGTACATGCTAGTATTTACAGTATGTAGTTTTGCACATTTTATTTCATATCTGTACTTTAACCTCCAACTTTAATTTTATTCTTTAGAATTGATGAGTGTTGTTTTTGGTTGCTTGTTGCACCAACACACCACAGCAAATTCCTAATCCATGTAACTATATATTGGTGAATAAATTTGATCGTTGTTCCTTGATCATTGAAATACTTATCTAAAATCAAGATCCTGCCTCCTGAGGACCATAACTGCTGTTCTCTTTGTGAATAGTCGCTTTCCTTAATATGTTAGTGCTAGGACTACGCCATTGCACCTGCATGCTGCTGTCAGGGTCAGAACTTAAAGTCAGTCGTTTGGTCAGTTCCTTTCAAACTTCAGCATAAAAGCTGGCTTTACACTTGTTGTGGTTAAACTGTAGCTAATGCTGAAAAATTATCCAAGGATCCTTAAACGTACCGCCACATCCCGAGAATATTTCAAATTGCAGCGTATCGTATAGTTTATGCATCTATTGCACATAGCTTAGAAACATACACAAAATGCTGGAGAAATTCAGCAGGTCAGGCAGCATCTGTAGAAATGAATATACAGTCAACATTTTGGGCCAAAACCCTTCATCAGGATTGGAAAGGAACAGGTAGACGCCAGAATGGAAAGGTTAAGGGGAGGGGAAGGAGGACAATTTAGAAGGTGATAAGTGAAGCCAAGTGGGTGGGAAAGGTAAAGGGTTGGAGAGGAGAGTGGACCACAGGAGAGAGGAAGGAAGGAGGTTAACCAGGGGAAGGTCATAGGCAGGTGTGGAGAAGGGGTAAGAGGCCAGAAATTTTAGAGCTTTGAAATTTTGTTTCCCAACTTAAAAATATTCCCATGCATTGCTGACCTAGTAATTGGCTCTTCCTCTACCCTCCCCAACCCCCAGCCTCTCTGTAAATTATTCAACTTACTCACTTCCATTCAAAAGTCACATCATATCCATACCCTTCTAAACGTATAATTGTTATAGATGGGAAGTGCCTAGTTAATGACATGTATGGTAGTGCTTAATTCATGGCATGAAACTGGATTTCCCAGAGTAAAACCCAATTACAATGTCACTGAGTTGTTTCATGTCACTATAGAAGTTCAACTAGAGACATACCGTTGTGAATCGCTTTTGCGTGCCTGACATACTTTCTGCTTCAGATGCACACATAACTATGACAATCCTCATGCAAGGTGAAGGGGCAAAGGTGGGTTACTGGCATCTTAAAACTAGTCGCTTTGGGCAGATAGTGCTCATCAGCCATGGTTGGCAGCTCATTTAGGAGAAGAAAACCTCTGATCTCAAACCTCCGCTGCATTGCATCTATACCCACTCATCAGGAAACCTTGATGGAAAATACAGAGCTGGAGTCCCTAAGGCAGTCCTATGTTGAGTTCAACACTGACTGGCAACCTCGTGACATTGCTGCTGCCAAACTGTATCAGTCTCTGTCATTCCTTTGGATTCATCAGCTGCGTGGAGAGGGGCAACCTGCTGCATGGGCTACAACTTGCTCTCTATTCTGTATAGCCCTGGCTTGCGTATCACACAGCCAGCTAGGAGCTAACATCCATGATCAACCCCAACCAACACATTATTAATTGATTTTTTTTTGTATTGCATAGTTTGTCTTCTTTTGCACGTTGGTTGTTTGTCAGTCTTTGGTTTTTCATTGATTCTACTGTATTACTTTATTCTACTGTGAGCACCTGCAATAAAATAAATCTCAGGATATGGTGACAGATACACTACTGTGCAAAAGTCTTGGGCGCCCAAGCTATATATATGTGCCTAACACTTTAAACTTATTGAACTGCCGAACTGAAGCTATCCAAACAGCTGCTAAGGGGTATGTTTCCTTCCCACCACCACTCTAAATGCCACAGTACTGTGATCCGTGTCCCTTTAAGGGTTGGATGCTGAATACTAGTTATGCACTATATACCAGTTATAGTGCAAACCTGATTGGTAAAAATCACACTTTTGTTGTGGTTTTGGTGTAGGACTAACAGCGAGTGTTCAGGACTTCTAATACGGATGTATGAGTTTAAATCACACCATGGCAGATGGAGAACTTAAATTCAAATAATTGAATAAAATCTGAAATTGCTTTAAAAAAAAGTAGTCTCAGAGTATAGTGATACTGATTTTACTGGTTTCTTCTGAAAACTTAACCGGTATGCTAAGTCGAGCAAATATGTGATTCCAAGCCACCAAAATCTTTTTCTCCTCACCTTTCCCTCGTCTTCTATTCCCCACCCTGGTCTCTTACCTCTTCTCCTCCCCAGCCTTTCACTTTCCCCCTTGTGTCCCTCCTCCTCCCCTTTCTCCTGTTGTCCACTTTTCCTCCTTTCAGATTCCTTCTTCTCCAGCCCTTTTACCTTTTCCACCTATCACCCCCCAACTTCTTATTTCAATGCCCTCCCCCACCTACCTGTCTTTACCTATCACTTAGCTTGTACTCCCTCCACTCCCCCACCTTCTTATTCTGGCATTTTCCTACTTCCTTTCCGGTCCTGATGAAGGGTTTCTGCCGAAAACATTGACTTTGTATGAATTTCCATAGATGCTGCCTGATCTGTTGAGTTCCTCCAGTATTTTGTATGTGTCACCAATATCATTGACATCTATCTGGGGGAAATTAGAGTTGGGCTGTAAATACTACTTTTAATAGCAGTGTCCATATATCATTAACAAGTACTTTATAGTACTTGTGGCATTCGTTCCACTTATTGTACTTATGGCATTCATTTACTGGGCAGCATGGTAGTGTTAGTGCAATCACTTTACAGTGCTAACAATCACTGATTGGGGTTTGATTCCCACCATTGTTTGTAAGGAGTTTGTATGTCCTCTCCTTGACCGCATGGTTTCTCACCAGGTGCTCTGGTTTCCTCCCACATCCCAAAGCTGTGCCATTTGGGGCTAGGAGGGTGTGGGCATGCTATGTTGGTGCTAACACTTGTGGGCTACCCACAGCACAATACCTAGACTGTGTTGGTCGTTGATGCAAACAATGCACTTCACTGAATCTTTTGATGTATGTGACAAATAAAGCTGGCCAATTTTAAAAGGTGTTGCTTCCCTTAGGAGAAAGCAATTCCTATCAGATGATGCTTGGCTTGTTACATTGTGAATGGTGTGGAAAACTGCACATCTAACGGTACTGCGTGAATTGGAGTATATGAACTACACGGTGCTGTTTTCATGCTTGCAGTCAGTGAAAGAAGGAATTTCTGAGCAAAATTCATGTTACTTAATTCCAGTCAATAAACAGGTAACGCAGATGCTTATCCATGCAAACATAATCTAGATGTAATTTTCTCTGGGTAATGCTATGTTGGATGAACTTCACTCTGAAAACAAAATTGGCATTAAGCATATGGCCTTTGACTGCTTTTGGAAAATGAATTCAAGCTGTAACGCAAAGTCGTATTTTAAAGCATTTTACTCATTTGAGAGTTCAAAATTAGATGAATGAAGAGGGATTAGTTGTTCAGATGATTTCTTTATATGGATGTACTTTTCAAATGTAGTTAGCTATAAGGTTGGTATGGTAGTGTAATGGTTAGCAGATTGCTTTACAGTGTCATTGATCACCAATCAGGGTTCAATTCCCACCACTTGTCTGTAAGGAGTTTGAATGTTCTCCTTGTGACTACATGGGTCTCCTCTGGGTGCTCTGGTTTCCTCCCACATTCTTAGGATTAGTAAATTGCGGGTATGCTTTGGTGGCACTGAAAACATAGGGACACTTTGCAGGCTGCCCCCAACATAATCTTCAGACAGTGTAGGTCATTGGCACAAAACAGTGCATTTCTCTGTTTTGATGTACTTATGACAAATAAAGTTAATCTAATTTAGTTTTATATGAACATAGTTTTATATGGACTGGGACCATTTCTCTACTCTTCATTTATTAACTAAGTTTTAAGTTTGAAGTCAGTTGGTGTAGAAGCCATTAAAAATTAAAATGACAAATCTTTGAAACTTCTGATACCTGGTTACATTCAGTCTGTTTTTAGTCTATAGTATTGCAAAAGTAATTTCCTGCCTCAGGCACTGAACTAAAATTATTATAAACTGAAGTAGAAAAGTTTAAAAGATAAAATCATGCTGTCATGTTTAACACAATATTAATAACATCTTGATTCCTTGAATTAGAATGCAGAAGTCTTCACTTAAAAGGCAATTGGTATTATTTTAGATCACATTAAAATCTTTACATCTTCTGGTCTTGGCAAGATAATTATCTGTGAAACGGAAATTAATTATACTTTATTGTCAAGGATATTTTGCTTTTTGTTCTGTCTTAGAGATAAATACAGTGTCTTTGAGTACCAGTCATACCTGTTCTGATGTGGTTGATATTAGTGTCACTCTGCAGAAAGTCGTGATAAAATTAGTATTAAGAATCAAACTGTTAAAAAGTATTTGCTGCAATACACAGAACAAATAAGTTTTTATGTGAATTTACAGTAATTTACTTCTATAAAATGTAATTATTTGGTATAATTATAATAACTAAATTCTAAAATCATATTAATTTTAACATACCTGAGGGAATGAAGCAGAGCAGGCTTCAGCAGCCGCAAAATGAGGGTGCATATCTTTCCAATGCTAGATCTCTGGTGAAAGCTTTGCATATGGCTGTATTCATGATTATAACATTCACAACTCACATCCATCATCAGCTAGGCAGGTTTCAGGAACACAAGTCATAATTTTTGTAAACTGGTATTGGCTTGTGAAAATGTAGTTTTTAATTTAATCATTACATGGTATGATGTTTAATGCAACGCTCTTACAGCATGGGTGTGTCAGAGTTCGGAGTTCAATCCAGGCATCCTCTGTTAGGAGTCTGTACATCCTCCCCATGGAACGTGTGGGTTTTCCCTGGGTGCTCTGGTTTCCTCCCACTGTCCAAAGACATACTGGTAAGTTAATTGGTCATTCTAAATTGTCCCATAAATTTGGTTATTGTTAAATATCAGGGTTGTTAGGGATTGCTGGGTGGTGTGCCTCAAAGGGCTGGAAGCTGTATCTCTAAAATAAATAAAATATAAATAAAGAAATAAAGAAAGAACTTTTATATTGTAATTCAAATTTTTACCGTTGGCTTTGCCAATGCATATCATTCATTACTGTGGAAAAGTCTTAGGCATGTATATTTGGCTAGAGGGCCTAAGACTTTTGCACTGTAATGTATATCGGTTAAAATAGGGTTGGTAACAAAAATAAGAGTATTTAGCTTTGTATTAGCTCAGTCGTAGTAAGTGTCCTTTGTTAACCGGAAAAACATAATATACAGTACTTTGCAAAAGTCTTAGGCACATATATATAGCTAGGGTGCCTAGAACCTTTGCACAGTACTGTAAATCCACCCAGTTGATGGTCAACAGTTAAAATTGTCTCAACCATTTCTCACCTCCCTTCCTCAAATTCTTTGCATGAGCCTGCACTTCTGAGCAGACAGTGAGGACATCATTCAGCATCTGATGGGCTCCTCAGTTAATTATCTACAAATACAAATATTATTTTGAACCTTTCACCCTGACTTATATTTTCAATTTGTGCATAAATGAGGTGAAGCAACAGAAAAAGGTGCAAAAGTAATAAATATTAACTTTTGACTTTGCCTGAGAGAGCTAAGAGATGCTAAATTATTCTGCACCTTTGCTAACAGAAAACTGGCTCTGAAACCCACAGATCCAGACCAACAGGAATGGCAGACATCACCTTTCTGTCATGGCAGGCTGTTTCTTGCTGCTTAATATTCCATAACGGTATGTCAGGCTGTCAAAGCAAAGATAGTTTGGCATTTAGTTCAGCCTTTCCACCTAATTCCCAGCCTGAGCTAAAATCGAAAATCTGATTCCAGGCTCACAGTCACACACAAAATGCTGGAGGAGCTCAGCAAGTGAGGCAGCATCTATGGAAATGAATTCACAGGCGATGTTTTGGGTTGAGACCATTCATCAGGACTACAAAGGATGAGGAGAAAAGCCAAAATATGAAGGTGGGGGCAATGGAAAGGAGTACAAGCTGGCAGATTATAGGTGAAACCAGATGAGGGGGAAGGTGGATGGGTAGGGAAGGGGGAGTGAAGAAGTTGTGAGGTGATAGGTGGAAGAGATAAAGAAGAAGAGAAAGAAATCTGATAGGAGATGACAGTGTATTATGGAAGAAAGGGAAGGTGGAGGGGAATCAGAGGGAGTTGATGAGGAGAAGAGAAGGGTTATCCAGAATGAGGAAGGGAAAAAGAGAGCAGTAGAGAGGAAGAAAAATTGATCAGAGGTTAGAAAAACGTCAGTGTTCATGCTATTAGTTTGGAACCTACCCCAATTAGAATATGAGGTGTTGCTCCTTCAACATGAGTTTGGCCTCATCATGGAAGTGGAGGAGGCCATGGACAGGCATATAAGTCAAAATGTGTGATACCGGTAGATCACACCTTTTATGGTAGACAATGCAGAGGTGCTCATCGACTGGTTCTTCCTCTCCATGGATACTGTCTGACTACACCATTCCCCCAGTATTTTGTGTGTTGTTTAAGATTTGGGCACCACAGCGCTTTACAGTGCAAGTGAACTGGCTTCAATTCCCAATGTTGCCTGTAAGTTCTCCCTGTGACTGTGTGTGTTTGCTCCAGGTGCTCCAATTTCCTCCCACAGTCCAAAACAGATATACTAGTTTGGAGGTTAATTGGTCATTGTAAATTGTCCCGTGATTAGACTGGGGCTAAATTGAGTGATTGCTGGGAGCTGCGGCTCGAAGTGCCAGAAGGGCCTGTTCAGCACTGTATCTGAAGAAATATAAATCAGAAAAAGATTTCCAGCATCTCAAGTTCAAGTTTGTCGTTCAACCAAAACAAAACAGCATACCTCTGGGGATGAGGCACAAGACACAATACCAACACTCATCACAACGCAAGGCACATACAACAGTTATAAGATAACAGTAAGCATACAGTCACAGAAACATGGACATGGTTGGCACAAACAAGCCCACAGCAGTCCACAGATGAACACAATCCAGTTTGCAGATTCTACAGAATCTCTTGTGTCTAGACTCTCAAATCAGCCACAAAAAATGCGGTTGATTCCATGTGCACAAGGGCCCTTTGGTCACACTTTCTTCTTCCTTCCTTTGTAGTGCACCTTTTTCATAGGTTTTCCATAGGTTGTGTGAACAACTCAGTGAAAGGGCAAGTGAAGTTGAGTGAAGTTATCAGTGGTTCACTCATTCAAGGGCCTAGTGGTGTGAGTCCTGAGGCTCCTGTACTTTTTTCCTGATGCAGCAGTGAGAAGAGAGCATGACCTAGAAGATGTGGGTCCTTGATGATAGATACTGCTTTCTTACAACAGTGTTCCTTGTAGATGTGCTCAATGGTGGGGAGGGCTTTGGCCATTAAATATAGATGAAAAGTCCTTATTGTTTTGTAGCCAATCTGAAATAAAGGGAAGTGAGATTGATAGTTGGTCGTGGCCTGTCGTAGTATTACACATACTGATATTGTCCATTTCTTTGGAAAAACAACTTCATAATGCTAAATATAAATTACAGATGGTAGATCCTGGAATCTGGAACAACACATAAGGCATTGGAGGAGCATATTAGGTGAAGCAGCATTAATGGAGGGAGCTACATAGGGTGAGAGCTTTCTCAAACATCAACTGTCCATTTCCCCCTTATAAACGCTGCCTGGCCTGCTGAGCTCTTCCAGAGCAACAAACACAAAATGCTGGAGTAACAGAGCAGGTCTGGCTGCATCTATGAAAGTGAATAGACATTTGATGTTTTTGGACCAGACCATTCTCCAGGACTGGAAAGGAAAGGAGGAAGATGCCAGAATAAAAAGGTGGAGGGAGAGGAAGGAGGATAGCTATAAAGTGATAGGTGAAGTCAGATGGGTAGGAAAGCTAAAGGGCTGGAGAGGAAGGAATTTGCCAGAAGAAGGAAGTGAACCATAGCAGAAACGTAAGGATCAGGGGCACCAGGGGAGGTGATAGGCAGGTGAGCTGAGGTAAGAGGCCAGAGTGGGGAATCAAAGAAGAGGGGGCGAGGAGGGAAAATTTCTTCCAATGCCTTGTGTGTTGTTTCATAAAGCCGGATTTGATCCTATATCTTAAAATGTGTGTGCCCCCTTCTAATTTAGTTGAATTTCATTAGCAACGTGTTACTATAATAATAAATAATACAACAAAGCAGTTTCCCATTATATCAGATTTTTTTTAAGTAAAGATTTAGTGGCAATTCAAGAGACTGCAGATGCTAGAATCTACAGTAACCAATCATTACAGTGAAGCGTCATGACCCTGAACATCAATTGCCCATTTCCCCTCCACAAATGCTACCTGGCATGCTGAGTTCCTCCAGCAGCTTGCTTGTCAGTAACGTTTTAATATTGCTTATGCTATTGTATGTCTCATGAAAAAAATAAATTATATGCTGGTACTTATTCATGGAAATAGTATATTGGTATTGTTTAGGTTTTTGGGTTAACAAGGTTGGTAATCTGTGTAACTATCATAAATTGGTAAACCCTAAATCATATTTCTGAGATAATCCATTTGAAAAAGCATTCACTTCATAGATCTTACCAATACTAAATTAACTGTGCAAAACATGCCTTCAAACTAAGCCTGCTGAATAAATATTTTTCCTACATACAACAAAGATTTGATTTTTGAATCATGGTTGTACTAATCACTGTTCATAATTTTGCAATGTATATTTGATGTTTTCGAAGGACACTCCCTCTACATGCAAGAGCATACATGGGCTTTTCTGAATGCTGTCAATCTCCCTCAGTAACCCAAGACAAATCATCGATCACGAAGTGAACCATGTTCAGTGATGGTGGATATTTGGGGATAACTAAAATCCATTGAGGGGATGAAGTCAAAACTGACATCAGATTGTCCACGAAAAATTCCAAATTGCAAATAGAATTGTAGTATAAACTGAATCTTTGAAGAGAGTATAGTTACATTAATAACAACTTTTAAGGCATTGAAGTTACATGAATGGACTTCAGGGATTAATAAAAAGCCTTCTTAAATAAATAATCCATTTGTCTCTGTGTCAGGTGGCATTCTGGCCTGCTTGACTAATATGATTAGGATATAACCCACCACAGCCCTAGACAGATCTAATTTTAGCTTTAATCTACTTCTTAACCTTCAGAGAACTAATGTAAACAGTGCCTACCAGTGGTTAATTACATTAGAGTTTCTATTTTACTGAAGTGCAAGGGCAGTGGTACTGAATTAGCATGTAGAAGAAAAAGTTAACATGATTACTGTGAATAATCAAGCCATCTACTTCTTCATTTGGGCCTCCTTCACACATCACTCCCAGTTTCTAACTGTGCAGTCAAACTGTTAATTACTTAACAGGAAAATATAGCATGAAAACATATCTGATGTGTATCCTAAATGGGCATCACCGTAACATAGCGGTTAGCACGACGTAATTACAGCTCAGGGCATCAATGTTCAGAGTTCATTCCCAGAGTCAACTATAAGGATTTTGTATGTCCTCCCCATGAATGCATGGGTTTTCTCTGGGTGCTTCGCTTTTCTCCCACAATCCAAGGATATTCTACCGGTTAGTATGTTATCCTGTGATTATGCTAAAGTTATATCGAGAGTTGCTAGCAGCCTGCTTGAAGGGCCAGAAGGGCCTTTTCCATGTTGTATCTCTAAATAAATAAATAAAGGTACTTTTTATTATTGGGGTATGAGTGTTATGGGCAGCTACCATTTATTGTCTATGCTATTATGCCCTTGTGAAGGGGTGATGAATTGACTTGAATATTTCTGGTCCTGAAATATTCTGGTCCTTCAGCACCTACAATGCTGAAGAGGAGGGAGATCCAAGATTTAGATTTGGTGATAATTAAAAAAATAGTGACATTTTTTTAAACCAGGATGATGTGAAGTGAATCTGTAGGATCTGTTTTTTTCTGAGACCTTCCTAATCTTGACCTTTGTGCTGGTAGAAATGATAGGTTAGCTTTCAATAACTGCGGCACATTTTGTAGAAGCCACATACTGTAGCCATAATGCAAATGTGCACAAAGATCCCCCTTGACTGTTGGGATGTTTCTCATCAGTACTGCTATAGATCTATTACAATGTCCTGTTCTGTCCTGTTCTGTCCTGTCCATACTGGACCAACTGCCGCCGCTGGACTATAAACATGCAGGAGCAATGTGTGGTTAAGTGCCTTGCTCATGGACACAAGATGCTGCCTCGGCTGAAGCTCGAACTTACGACCTTCAGATCACTTGTCCAACGCCTTAACCACTTGGCCATGCGCCAATGTACTCACTAGTGTTTCCAGATCTCCTCTGTGCTGCATTCATGGATTGGAATCTTCTAACCTACACAATATCAATACAATATTGTAATAAAACAATAACTTTCAAAAATTGTTGCATAAATCTAAGCATTTAAATTATTGATTTAAGTGATAGTTTCTAATTACTATACTCAATGTCTATTTTATTAGGTACACCTGTACACCTGCTCATTAATGCAAATATCTAATCAGCCAATCATGTGGCAGCTAGTCAATGCATAAAAGCATGCAAACATGGTCATGAGGTTCAGTAGTTATTCAGATCAAACATCAGAATGGGGAAGAAATGTAATCTAAGTGACTTTGACGGTGGAACGATTATTGGTGCCCAATGGGGTGATTTGAGCTGAGAAACTACTGATTTGGAGGAATGGAGGAATTTAAGGTGGGAGGTTATATGGGAGGCAGGGTTTGAGGGTCGGCACAACATTGTGGGCCGAAGGGCCTGTAATGTGCTGTACTATTCTATGTTCTATGTTCTGTCTGGAATTTTCATGCACAACAGTCTCTAGATTTTACAGAGAACAAAAAGAACATCCAGCGAGTTGCAGTTCTGAGGGCAAAATGCCTTGTTAATGAGAGTGATCAGAAGAGAATGGCTAGACTGGTTCCAGCTGACAGGAAGGCAACAGTAACTCAATAACCACATGTTACAACAGTGATGTGTAAAAGAGCATCTCTGGATGCACCAAATGTCAAACCTTGAAGTGGATGGCCTGCAGCAGCAGAAGACCATAAAGGTTCACTTATTGGCCACTTTGTTAGGTACAGAAGATCGCCACTGAATTTATATTTATGATACTGTATGGAGGAAAAGAATTAAATAGGATAGATGGGCAACATTTTCACACAGAGGGTGGTTGGTATATGCAAAAAGCTGCAGAGCTGGGTACAATTACTATGCTTCAGAGACATTTGGACAGGTACAAAAATAGAAAAAGCTTAGAGGGATATGGCCAAATGTAAGCAAATGGGAGTTGTTCATTTGGATGTTGTTTGGCGTAGATGAGTTGGGTCAAATGGCCTGTTTTCCATGCCATAGAACTCTATGACCTTTGCTTATACTTCGAATATTATGTTTTATATTCACCTTTATAGTATATTCAGCAGGAAGCAGATGGACAATTATGAAAACAATTTGCAGGAGTGTACAAATACAATTTGTTTTTCTACTAGCGGGAGATATTAACTTGACTGTGATTGCCTTAATACAAGGTTAGATGGGGCTGAATTTGTTAAATGCATTCAAGATATCCCTGATGAAGATGGCGGAAATGGAGTTTATCATCGAAATGTCAGTTATAATCAACACTTGTACCCAGCTGGAAGCCTGAGTAGAGTTTATTTGTCATATATGCTGGGAAAGCACTAGATCCTTTTTGCATTCAAGATAGTCTATTGAGGCAAATGTAAAAAATCTACCAGAGAGACAAGGCTCTGACTTGACCTTAGCAAATAAAACCTTACAGGTGGTGGACGTGTCATTTGGAAGCACTTTTTGAATAGTAACCATATTACTTTAGAATTCAAGGTAGTGATAGAAAGGGATGGAGCTGGCTCTTAAATTGTATGAATGCTGATTTTAATAGCACAAGAGAAGACCAAGCAAAAGTAGGTTGTGTGTCTCTCTGGCTATCCACCCTATAGGATGATGATGGTTCCTTTCAGCAGAAAGGAACAGCATGTGCGTGAATAGATTTTAGGTGAGTAGGGGGTTGCACAGGTCCAGATCCACCCTCTCGACATCCCCTCCCAGATCCAGCGGCATGGTGGGATCCAAGATGGCTGGGGGAAGTTCTGTTGCAGTGAATGGCCAGACCAAGCTTCGATGCAAGGGATGCCCTTTCCGTGTTTCGCGGCACGTGTTTGCTAGGTGGCTGTTCACCCTACGAGAGGGTTCATCAGCCCTTTGACAGGTCTTGTTTTTTGTCCTGCAGGGTGTCTAGCCGCCCTCCTCACCAGGCAAGCCTGGTGGGGGAGCCAGTTTAGTCGGTGACCATCCGACCATGCGGCAAGTAGTACTGGGTTACGTGGTACCAGTAGCACTTAGACGAGTGACCTGAGGTTGTGTGTAGTTACCAATAGATAAAATTACATTGAACAAGTAGGAATCCTTTAAAAAAGAGTTAGCAAGAGTTCAAGGCCAGCATATCCTGGTAATGGTGAAAGGCCAATATAGCAAGATTAGGGAAACTTGGATGAGAAAGTTCATTGAACGTTTGATTCATAAAAGGAAACATGATAGCTATCAGCAACTTCATTTAGGGTAGTCTTTTGAGGAATATGGAGGGCCTTGGATGTTATATAGGAAAGAAATTAGGAGGACATAATGAGGCCATGAAATATCCTTGGCAGGCAAGATTAAAGAGAATTCAAGGTCATTTTATATGCATATTAGGAATTAGTGTCAAGGCAGAGTGGGTCCCCTTTGGTTTATCGACACTGTATCAAAAAACTCTCCTGGACATCCAGAAAAGTTCCACCTCCTCCATGTCTTTTAACAACAAGTCAAATGCTAATACACTTGTGCCATATAAATCAGCTCTCTTCCAATTGAAGATATTAAACTTGAGAACCATTTATTTAAGGCCAGCATGAATAATGCATCTTGAATATCCACCTCTTCAACAAAGGTTTCCAGTGCATCATTGAAAACTTGGATGGCCACACTGTCCCATGGTCAGGATTTGCACAACACAGTATTTTCAATACTGTCAGCACCGAGAACTCCTCACCATTGTGCTCTGTGAGCTGTAACCACTGATTAGCTATCATGATATTCAACGCTTACTAATGCATTGTACAGTGTGCTGCATGCACAAAGAAAACACTGCTATCCTTAAGCAGCATGAAGTTGTCATCCACTTCAAACACCCGTTAAAGGTTTCTGTTTATGACTAATTGTTAGATGCTGATGAATATAAACTTAAGATGCTATATTGTGAAATTTTTAAAGATTTTTAAACATTTTAAAAGGCCACTTTAATTTGTCACATGTACGTCAAAACATGCAGTGAAGTACTTCACTTTACATCAAATCAAATCGGCGAGGATTGTGTAGGGTAGTTTACAAGTCTTGCAACACTGCCAGTGCCCACACAGCATGCCCACAATTCATTAACCTTAACCCATACATCTTTGGACTGTGGGAGGAAACCAAAGAACCTGGAAGAAACCCAGGTGGTTATAGGGTGAGCGTACAAACTCCTTACAGACAGCAGCGGTCATTGAACCCCAATCTTACAGCTGGAGCTAACCACTATGCTGCCGTGCTACCCCAGTCATTATGGAATTTAATAATTCATCAAACAGTAAAAATTGGAAAAACCTTTTTCAAATCCATGTATGTAATTCCATCAATGCATTGAAGAATTCGGAAGAAATACCAAGTAGGTTTAATTTCTTTGGCTTGATAAACAAATAGGAGAAATAAGACAAAGACAACCTTCTCACATACTGTTAGAGTATATCCTTATATCAATTTTGGAACATATAATACATATGAAAGCAAGGAGCATTTTACCCAAAAGTAAAATTTTATCATTTCTAATGACATTTATTGTGGTCTGTTTATGAGTGGATTGGGAAGTAATGTCTGCTATCTGTGGGAGGATTGCCAAGAAATACTTGCAAAATAGGAAATTTGGGCAATGGAATGTGTTTATAGTCCATTGTTTTAATTGATTTCATTTACATAACTAGATTACATTCAATTAGCATAATTTATACATGGAAATTTAAGAACATCAGAACAGAAGTAGGCCATTTCGCCCCCTCGAGCCTGTTGCACTATTCAATGAGATTGTGATTGATCTGTGACCTGACTCCACATTCCTATTATTTTCCCACATTTGTTAAGATCTTTTCTATTATCAAATTTATATTGCTCTTGCATTTAAAATTGATAATATACAGCTGCATATGTCATTTTTGTAAACGACTTTCAAATACGTTCTGTACAATGCATGTGGAACTGCTTCCTAAGTTCAAGATTGTTTAATGTGATTTCCTGTACACAAGTGTAAAGGAGAACAAAATAATTGTTACTCCAGACCCAATGCAGCACAAAAAAAACCACAAAAGATGACACAATAGTTGTTTTTACATCACAATAAATATGAATGCATACTATAGCTTATAGACATAGATTGATTATATGTCCATGAAATGATGCTAGGATGTACATAAGATGATTGACAGGAAATTATAAAGTATCAGATCAGAATCAGGTTTATTATTACTGGCCATGTGTCGTGGAATTTGTTAATCTTGCAACAACAGTCCAATGCAATACATGAAAAATACAGAAAACTAAAAATATAAATCAATTACAGTAAGTACATATATGTATATTAAATAGTTAACAATAGTGCAAAAACAGAAATACTATGTATTTAGAAAAGTGAGGTAGTGTTCATGGGTTCAATGTCCATTTAGGAATCGTACAGCAGTGGAGAAAAAGCTGTTCCTGAATCACTGAGTGTGTGCCTTCAGGCTTCTGTATCTCCTACCTGATGGTAACAGTGAGAAGAGGGCATGCCCTGGGTGCTGGGCATCCGTAATGATGGACACCACCTTTCTGAGGCACCACTCCTTGAGGATGTCTTGGATACTACAGAGGCTAGTACCCATGATGGAGTTAACTAATCTTGCAACTTTCTTTTGGTCCTGTGCAGTATCCCTCCCCCCCACCCCCCACATACCAGACAGTGATGCAGTCTGTCAGAACGCTCTCCACAATACATCTACAGCAGGTTTTGAGTGTTTTAGTTGATAAACCAAATCCCTTCAAACTCCTAATGAAATATAGCCAGTATCTTGCATTCTTTATAGATGCATTGATATGTTAGGTATCAGGTTAGATCCTCAGAAAACTTGACAGCCAGGAGCTTGAAACTGATCACCCTCTCCACTTCTGATCCCTCTATGAATATTGGTTCATGTTCCCTCATCTTACCCTTCCTGAAGTCCACAACCAGCTCTTTTGTCTTACTGACGTTGATTGCCAGGTTGTTGCTGTGACACCACTCAACTATCTGGTTCAATCTCACCCCTGTACACCATCTCATCTCCATCTGAGATTCTACCAACAATGGTTGTATCATCAGCAAATTTATAGATGGTATTTGAGCTATGTCTAGCCACACAGTCATGGGTATAGAGGGAGTAGAACAGTGGGCTAAGCACACACCCTGAGATGCACCAGTGTTGATTGTCAGCAAGGAGGAAATATTATCACCAATCTGCACATATTGTGGTCTTCCAGTTAGGAAGTTGGGGATCTGTTGCAAAGGGAGGTACAGAGGCCTAGGTTCTGCAACTTCTCAATCAGGATTGTGGGAATGATGGTATTAAATGCTGAGCTATAGTCAATGAACAGCGTCCTGATGTAGGTGTTTGTGTTGTCCAGGTGGTCTAGAGCCATTGAGATTGCGTCTGCCGTTGACCTATTGCGACGATTGGCAAATTATAGTGGGTCTAGGTCCTTGCTGGGGCAGGAATTCATTCTAGCTGTGACCAACCTCTCAAAGCATTTCATTACTGTAGATGTGAGTGCTACTGGGCGATAGTCATTAAAGCAGCTCACACTGCTCACTGGTGGAATTAGTGGGTGCAAGGTGTTGAACAGCCTTACTGTTTGGGGAAAGTAACTGTTTTTGTGTCTGGTGATCCTGGTGTGGATGCTACGTAGCCTGCTCCCTGATGGGAGTGAAAGAAACAGTCCATGAGCAGGGTGGGTGGGATCGTTCATGATGTTACTGCCCTTTTCCAGCACCTTTCTGTACATATGCCCTTGATTGCCAGTGATACACTGGGCAGTTTTGACTACCCATTGTAGAGCCTCCCTGTCTGCTGCAGTGCAGTTTCAGTACAAATCAGTGATGCAGCTTGTCAGTACACTCTCTACTGTAGAATGAGTACGAATGTCGTGAGTGTGAATTCACCAAATTCACCAAAATTTCCATTGACTTTAACCTTATTTTCCGCGACAAAGCTACTTTTTAATCCAATCTGGTTAAGTGTCTTGATCACAGCCAATGTTATATGCAAAGTAGTTACTTTGGATTTGATACCACAAGTGAAGAGGAGTCCAGGACCCAAAGAGAGGAATGTCTTGTTTTATGATTTTACCACATTCACACTCTCCACTTGCTCTGGGTGTCACTGACATTGCCAGGTTAAGGTAACCCAGTTATTATCAGGGAATGTGACTGAAGTGAATTAACACTGAATCAAATGTTGAAAAAAACACACACCAAAATGCAAGCAGTTTCCTTAAATCTGGATACTGAAAGAGTTGTCCTTCATGTGAAGCTGCTCCAAGCCATTGTCAAATGTATCAGCTCCACAGTTGAATCTTGGCATTGTGCACAGGAGAAGATAGGGTTTCACTGGAGTTTTCCTCTGAGGTCTTTCACCTTCCTTCTCTGTTTCTTCCCATTCCCATTTCTATTGCTATCTACCACATTTTCTGCCCCATCTCTTGAATCCCTCTCCCTCTCATTCTGTTCATTATTTGTCCACTTCCTGACCCTCATCCCCCTCCTCTCCCTTTCCCATTCACTCAAGTCTTCAATGTTTTCATCAACCTCTCTTTGTCTGCTCAACTGATGTTTTCCCTATCTCCTTCCCCCACACCTTTCTTTACCTTAATCCTCACTAGTGTCTCCCAAAGGTTACATGCCATTCCACTCTTGCCATTCCTCTCCCAATTGTCCCCTTGCACTTTTTGTTCCCATGTCCATCTCCTCCTCTCTCCCATTTCTCTCAAGCACTTTCTTAATTTCATATCCTTTCCAACTCACATCCATCTATCACTTTCCCATTTCTGTCTTCCCCTCATTCCTACCCTAACCTTTCTCTTCCCCTCCTCTCTATCTTTCCTCTTCTTTCTCCATTCTCCATTCTCTCTCTTTCTCCTTTTCTCCCTCTCTCAGGGGTTCTTGAACCTGGAGGATGGAAAGTGTGTAAAGATTCCCAATTTGGTGATGGGGACGCTGTGATAAGATACAAAGAGATATAGATAGATTGAATGAATGAGCAAAAGACTATGAATACAGTTAAAGTTTAAAGTGGGGAGGTATGAAGTAAGAGAAATCAAAATGAGCTTATTATCTAAAGGGAGAGGGTCAGAAAGTGAGTGACATAAGACATGTTACTCAAAATTGAAGAATCCAATGCAGTACTTTCCCCGCTAATTTGAAATTCCATTCTTTAGGCACTTTCGAAGCAGCTGAATTAATAGTGCTAGTTTCCGTATCTAAAGCATTCATTCATTATGTGCCGTGTTGTATGATGTGGGCAATCAAGGTCTTTGACCATGATTGTTCCACAGAATTTTTGTACAGATGTGGTTTGCCATTGTCTTCTTCTGAGCAGTGTCTTTACAACTTTGTGACCCCAGCTATTATTAATAACCTTCAGAGATTGTCTGCCTGACGTCAGTGGTCACATAACCAGGACTTGTAATAAGCACCAGCTGCTCATACAACCGTCCACCACCTGCTCCCATAACTTCATGTAACCCTGATCGGTGGCTAAACAGGTGTTACACCTTGTCCACATGTGACCTGCAGGCTAATGCAGAGAAGGAGCACTTTACGCCTCCTTTGTTAGAGATGTACCTTCACTCTACCACCATATCTAAAGCATTAATTCTCTTAATATTCAGAGAAATTCCCGAGAATACACTTATAGACTATGCAATCTGTACATAATTTAAACCTTAGTGGGCTAATGTCATTCTGGTAAATCTTCCTATGGTAGGGTGCACATCATTCTCGGTGTTCTCAGGACTCCAAATGAGAATCCAATAGTTTTATGTTTTGTTCCATTTTTAAGTTTGGCACCTCATCAGTGCTGTCGTGTTTAAGAATTACATATTCAGTATTCTCAGTAAAGTTGTACAAATTATGACAAAGTTAACATTTCTACTATATTAGCTATATTCAGCAGTTTATATCATTATATTCTGTCACTATCATTGTATATTATAAGTTTTACATTTGGAATGTTTTATATACTTATTATCCAAAGCTGTTTGAATTCTAGTGCTCTTGCTTATAAACAGAGAAGTCAGTGAATACGCTAGTGGTGGAACCAATCAATATTTTTAATAAATTTGTGGAGTGAAGCTGCATTGTTTTGGTTAATAGATCACACATGTATTGATTTCAATGGAAATGCTTGCAAGATATTGTAATAATTAAAAAGTCATAGAACATTGGTTTAGACTTTGGAGGGGTGTAGAAAAATTGGTTATTGACTGAAATTTTGGGGGTGAGTGAACCTGGAGGCTTTGCAATAAACGTCTTGCACATAGTCATTATAAAATAATGCCATAAAACATGGACTTGATAGCCTGTCAATAACCCATTAAAGCAATGCAAATTTTGTCCAAAAAGAGTGTATGTGGATTTTTTGCAAATGTATTATGGCAAGAACCAGATGTTACTGACTTAATACATTGAAATTGTGTTTCAGTGAGATTCAGATGATTTGCCTTTTGTCAAAGGTTCTTTCATCTGCTGAGTTCATATTATTTTCTCCCCTTTCTAAATCCCTAACCTATAAGATCGTAAGACTTAAGAGCAGAAATAGGCCACTCAGCCCATCAGATCTACTCAGCTATTCCAACATGGCTGATTTATTAACCCTTCAACCCTATTCCACGGGTAGGCCATTCAAACTCCTTACAGAAGATACCAGGATTGAACTCCAAACTCCAACTCCCCAAGCTGTAATAACATCACACTAACCACTGTGCTACCGTGGTGCCCAATTTATGTAAATATATTCAAGGAAAAATTGGATATATTTTTGCATAGTAGGGGAATTAAGAGTTATAGGGAAAAGGCAGGTAGGTGGAGATGAGTTCAGATCAGTCATGATCTTATTGAATGGTGGAGCAGGCTCAATGGCCTACTTCTACTCCTATTTCTTATGTAATGGGCTTCTATTCCATGTACACCTATGCAGATTAGCCTCTGTCAACCAGATCATATTGGAAAGTGGGTAGGGAGCTCTCTATACATTCCCAGGTCATTGTTCCTTTTATCCCTAATAGCTTGAGCTTAACCTGATATAATTAGACAGTATAAATCATGTTCCTCCTTTTTGTTTAAGGATTAAATATTTTGTAGCAAAGTCAGGCTTTGCCAAACTATTTCCTTTTTCCACTTTTGGGCGGCATGGTAGCTTAGTGGTTAGCATAATGCCTTACAGCGCCAGCGACCTGGGTTCAATGCCTATAAGGAGTTGGTATGTTCTCCTCGAGACTGAGCCAGGTGCTCTGTTTCCTGCCGCATCCAAAGATGTACAGGTGAAGTTCAAGTTAAGTTTATTTTCATTCAACCGTACACATGTATACCACCAAATGAAACAATGATCCTCCAGACCAAGGGGCACAGCACAGCACAGTACATATAACTCACTCACGTACCGCAAAAAGTAATACTGTATTGAGCATTTTGGTCTGACGTACGACAGTATACATGTACAGCTGAATGACAATAAACAATTTGAACTTGAATTCCTCTGCAATTGCAAGTGCTACACTCACAATATAGTAGCTGATATCTGTTGCATTTTGCCCTAAATACAAAGCTGGCTTCCATTAATTTAATATTAGAAGAAATTTTCAGAATCAAAAATTACACACCTATTCAGCTCAAGAACAAGTTTCTACCCTTGCTCCACTTGGGTAAATATGTAGCATAGGCACCATGCTTTTCCAAAGGCAATGGGCCAATGGGCCAATGGGCTATTTGTACTGTATGTGCACATGGGGTTGGATTATGGTATCTCAAGGCTACCTCCCTACAGAAAATGTACAGATTAAACTGATAGATCTGGATAGAGACAACTATCAAGAGGCAATTGTTCTCAGTAGTGTTCTTGAAGCTAACCCACCCTTACTACTTGACAGGTGCTCATGTGAAAAAATGATCTTTAGTTAAAGATGTAACAAGACTTTAACTTCTGGGGGAAGCCATCTTGTAGATTCCTGGCTCTCTCCAGGTGTGCTGAAGCCTATGTACAGAAACATGAGAAACCATGCTCTAATTTTCCAAAGCATAAGTCTGCCAGTGCTCAAGTTTCAGATTAAGGGCATTCAACAGAACATAGTTATGGTTTTGATCTTTCCCATGTTGAACTAAAGGTATCAACAGTTCACCCAACATTGGATGTCAGACAAGTAGCTTGGTCAAACCTCTGCAGCAGAGATGTGAAGAAGGTTATTTAAGGGATAGAACTGGGTTCAACTACTATATCACTAAAAGCTGATACCATGATCCAGGAATGAATGACAAAGTGAGGAAATAAAAAGGTACTCTAAAAGTTGTCATGTCCTGATTTAGAGGGAACTTAGATGATTTCTTTCTCCTATCCTGGTTGACATCTGGAATATGCTTAAATGAGAAAGTGGTGGAGGCAGGAATTTTTACCACTTTTCAGAAATGCTTAAATAAATATTTGAAATGCCTTGGTGATGAAAAGTGCTGGAAAATGTGATTAGTATTGTTAAGAAGTTGATAGCTGGTACAGACAAAGTGACCTGAAGAGGCTATTTTCATGCTCTGTCTACTCTATGGGTGGAAAGTGGACCCATGTTTTGATTCTGATAGGACGTAACAGAACAAAGAAAGGTTGGTCTCATCACTGAACAATGGAGACAAACCATTGGAGATGATAAAATAATCAACTATATAACAGAGAGTTCAAGAAGTAATAATGAGCCTGTACATTCTCCTAGTGACCAAGTGAGTTTCCTTTAGGTGCTTTGATATCCTCCCACTTTTCAAAGATGTACAAGTTAGGGCAAGTAATTTGTGGGCATACTGTGTTGGCGACGAAAGCATGGCAACATTTGCGGGCTGCCCTCAGCACATATTCAGACTGTTGTTGGTGGTAAATGCATATAATGCGTTTCATTCTATGTTTCAATGTAACATCAATTCAGCAATTCAATTCAACAGCAAATTAAAGTAGCTTAATGCCATTTCCAGTATACAAATGTAAAGGAGATAATTGTTAGTACAGTTCCATGTAGCACAAAAAACACAATACGATAAAGAACATGATAATAAAAAAACACAATAAATATAAATACATAAGATAGGTTATTTACAAAGATTGATTGTATGTCCATAAAGTTTCACTAGGTATAGCAGTGTCTGTACATTAGGCAGCCGACAGGAAATAATAAAGTAGTGGCAGTTGGGGTATGGAAGGCTGGATTAGTGGGTGGAGGTATTGATTAGCCTTACTGCTTCGGGAAAGTAACTGTTTTTGAGTCTGGTGGTCCTGACATAGATGCTACATAGCCTCCTCCTTGATGGGAGTGGGTGGCATCTTTCATGATGTTACTGGCCCTTTTCCAACACCTTTCTGTATATATATATACTTGATGGCGGGTAGGCTTGTGATGGTTATACATCAGGATGCTTTATACATGGGACAAATAAAGTCAATTGTTTTTAATCTAATCTTTTAAAGTTAATCTTTAAAAATCTTTAATCTGTTTAGCAAGGTAGTGAATTTAATTAAGGCCTTTAGGTACTCTTGAAGCATAAACCTGATGGGAATTTTACAGAAATGATAGCAGAAGTTTCAAAGAAAGCCTATAAGTCATGCAGAAGGAAAAAGGCAAGAGGCATTCCACTGATGCTTTATGAACCACCAGCTCAGAAGACAGCCTGATAATTTAAAACAAAGTATATTATACAGGGTGCAAGCCTCTGAAGTAAGTAGCTACAGTCAGAGATAGTAGTCCTTCTTTGTGTCAGATGCAAACGATGTAAGGCTTACAGCAGTTCTGTTGAGTAGTCATCCTTGCTGAGGGCGAACAGGAAGTAGTAGATTTCAGAAATAGACTGGAAGATTCGATTTACTACACATTAACAATTGAGAATGTTGGGTGAATTTTTGTTGTTGCACATCAGTCTGGTAATGGCCAGATGAGCATTGGAAACACCTAATTCTTTCAATAAAGCACTTAGGCAGGAGGGGACTGTCTACATCATGAAGGAGATGAACTGTTGAGTCAACTGTGGAGGTACATAGGACCAGCTGCCCATTGTGTTAGGAAGCTGAAGCTGTTGTTATGTGACACTGGGCAGAGACTTGCAGGTTTGGGCGGTGAGGAGATCGAGCAGCCACCTAGGTTGTGGAGTGCACTAACTGCACCCGGGTAGACCACAAGTGATGTCAATCAGACAGAGGGTGATGGTAGGAAGTGAGGAATGAGTGGCTCCTGTTGCTTAGGAGGAGAGAGCGGAGAAGCCAGGCGGTTCTGCCCATGGAATCAACTATGAGTGGATAGTCCGTGATTAGGTACAGAGGAGATGTCAGGGGTAAGTTTTTTACACAGAGAGTGGTGAGTGCGTGGAATGGGCTGCCGGCAGCGGTGGTGGAGGTGGAAACAATAGGGTCTTTTAAGCAACTCCTGGATGGAAAAATAGAGGGCTGTGTGTAAGCCTAGGTAGTTCTAAGGTAGGGACATGTTCGGCATAGCTTTGTGGGCCGAAGGACCTGTATTGTGCTGTAGGTTTTCTATGTTTCTGTGTCCGCTTAAAGAGAAATTTGACGCCTGGCCTTCGCAGCCAAGTGCATGACCTCTCAAAATTAAGTAAATCCTGAGCCAATGCATTCAATATTTTCAGGTCAAGGAGACTCAATGTTTCAGGAGCAGTTTCTTCCCCTCCACCATCAGATGTCCGAATGGTCAATGAATCCACTACCTCACTATTTTTCCCTTTTTCTGCACAACTTACTTTATCTATCTACATTCCCCTGGACCAAGGTGCATAACCTCTACGTATGACTCACATAGTTTTTGTTATTATGTATCACAGTGTCTGCTGCTGCAAAACAAGAAATAGATAGCTGATATCCCCAGAACTGATACTGTAATAGGAATTGCAAAAAGCAATGAAGAACACATCTTTCAAAGCATAATGTTTTTCCCAGTTCCAAGAATTTACAATGTTGACTGTTCAGGTGTCAGCAGGGAAGAACTGTACATCTGCTCCTTCTCCATGGGACAGGAAATCAAGCAAACACTGAAACACAATGGAAGTGAAATAATTTGGCAGGATGTATCCGTGAGAGAAACGTGTGCAGAACCAACATGGAGTAGACTATTAGGTAAGCAACAGAGTTGGATAAGGGTATGGTGCCCTGGACTGATGGTTGTAGTTGGAGTCAGTGATCTTTCTTTACCTGAGCAATGGAAATATTCCCTGTCCGCAAAAAAACAGTTTGGAAGAAGAACTTGTGATTTCTTTATATGATAAGAGAAAACAAGTTTACTTCAAGTTCAAATTCAAGTTTATTGTCATTAAACTGTACACATGTATACTGCCAAACAAGACAACATTCCCCCGGACCAAGGTACAAAACACAGTACATATGACTCACACATAACACATAAAGTCCAATTACCACAAATAAATTTACAAATAATAAGATGCATTTACGATAAAACTTATGAACAGTAAACAGTATAATGCTACTGGCACTCTATACATGATGAGACCTGGGTGATGGCAGGGAGTTCAGTAGTCATATGGCCTGGGGGAAAAAGCTGTTTCCTATCCTAACAGATCTTGTCTTAATGCTACAGTACCTCCTGCCTGATGGTAATGGATCAGAGGGATCATTGACGATGCTAAGGGCACTGTGTATGCCGCACTCTTGATAAAGATGATATTTGAGTGTTATGATTATGGCTATACCAATGCAAATATGTACTGATACACTGGGAGATAGATGATAGGTTCATCTCTGGGTGATGTATGTTCATTTCAGTCATGTTGAATGATATTGTTCAAAGTTCAACTTAAATTTATTATCACCAAATACAACCCTGAGATTCATTTTCTTGTGGACGTACTGAATACATCCATAACAGAATCAGTGAAAGACCACGCTAACTGGGCATACAACGAAAGTGCAAAATGTGCAAGTACAAAAAGAAAGAAATAATCAATCAATAAATACGCAGTAAGTACTGAGAACATGAGATGAAGAGCCCTTGAAAATGAGTCTATAAGTTGTAGGAACAGTTCAGCGTTGGGGTGAGTGAAGTTATCCACTCTGGTTCAAGAGCCTGATGGTTGAGGGGTAATAACCATTCCTGAGCCTGGTGGTGTGAATCCTGAGGCTCCTATACTTTCTTCCTGATGGCAGCAGCAAGAAGAAACCATGATCTGGGTGGTGGGGGTCCCTGATGATGGATGCTGCTTTCCTGCAACAGCATTCAGAATCAGAATCAAGTTTATTATCACCAGCCTGTGTCATGAAATTTGTTACCTTAGCAGCAGCAGTTCAATGAATACATAATATAGAAGAAGAAAAAAAACAAAATATTATAATAATAATAATAATAAATAAACAAATCAATTACAATATACCTATATTGAATAGATTAAAAATTGTGCAAAAATCAGAAATAATACAGATTTTAAAAGTGAGGGTTCAAGGTTTCAATGTCCATTTAGTAATCGGATGGCAGAGGGGAAGAAGCTGTTCCTGAATCACTGAGTGTGTGCCTCCAGGCTTCTGTATCTCCTACTTGATGGTAACAGTGAGAAAAGTGCATGCCCCGGGTGATGCAGGTCCTTAATAATGGACGCTGCTTTCCTGAGACAACACTCATTGAAGATGTCCTGGGTACTTTGTAGGCTGGTACCCAAGATGGAGCTGACTAAATTTACAACCCTCTGCAGCTTCTTTCGGTCCTGTGCAGTAGCCCCTCCATACTAGAGAGTGATGCAGCCTGTCAGAATGCTCTCCATGGTACATCTATAGAAGTTTTTGAGTGTATTTGTTGACATACTAAATCTCTTCAAACTCGTAATGAAGTATAGCCGCTGTCTTGCCTTCTTTATAACTGCATTGATATGTTGAGACCAGGTTAGCTCCTCAGTGATCTTGATACCCGGGAACTTGAAATTGCTCACTCTCTCCACTTCTGATCCCTCTATGAGGATTGGTATGTGTTCCTTTGTCTTATCCTTCCTGAAGTCCACAATCAGCTCTTTTGACTTACTGACGTTGAGTGCCAGGTTGTTGCTGCGACACCACTCCACTAGTTGGCATATCTCACTCCCGTACACTCTCTTGTCACCATCTGAGTTTCTACCAACAATGGTTGTATCGTCAGCAAATTTATTTGAGCATTCTTTGTAGATATACTCAATGCTAGGGAAGGCTTTACCCATGATGGTGGCCATATCCACTGCTTTTTGTAGGATTTTCTATTCAAGGGCATTGGTGTTTCCAGACCAGGTTGTGATGCAGGCAGTCAGTATACTCTCCACTATACATCTATAGAAGTTGTCAGAGTTTTAGAAGAATACCAAGTCTTCACAAACTCGTATGGAAGTAGAGGTGCTACCGTCCTTTCTTCATAATTGCACTTATGTGCTGGGCTCACGACAGGTCCTCTGAAATGATAACACCGAGGAATTTAAAGTTGCTGACCCTCTCCCCCTCTGATGCTCCGACGAGGACTGACTCATGGACTTCCGGTTTTCTTCTCCTCAAGTCAATAATCAGCTCCTTGGTCTTGCTGACATCGAGTAAGAGGTTGTAGTTACGGCGCTGAATACCATTGTGGTAGTCTTGAGAAAGAGCGTACCATTTATCAAGCATCCGATGGTCACCGAATCAGAACCGGGTTTATTATCAGCGTCTTAGATAATGTGAAGTTTGTAGTTTTGTGACAGTGGTAGAATGCAAAGTCATATAATTACGATAAGGTTCTAGATTCCAGATTGTTTAATGTCATCTGCTGTACACAATTGTAAAGGAGAACAAAATAATTGTTACTCCAAGTAAAAAGCAGCACAAAATAACAAAGATAAGGAACACAATAATAATAAGAAAACACAGAATAAATATAAAGACTTGACAGTTAAAATATATTGACTGAGTGTATGTCTATAAAGTAATGCTAGATTTTAGAAAAGGTGACTGACGGGAAATATACAGTAGTGGTAGAGATAGTGAGTGGAGGTGTTGATCAGCCTTACTGCTTGGGGAAAGAACTGTTTATGAATCTGGTGGTCCTGGTATGGATGCCACGTAGGCTTCTCCTGATGGGAGAAGGATCAGATTCTTCATGATGGTACTGGTCCTTTTCTGGCACCTTTCTGTATGTATGTCCTTGATAGCAGGTATACTATCATGTGTTGGGCAATATAGACAACCCATTTTCGGGCCTCCCTGACCACCGTAGTGCAGTTTCCGTACCAATCAATTATATAGCTTGTCAGGATGCTCTCTACTGCACATCCATAGAATGACCTGAGTATAGATGTGCAAAGTCCAGCTCTCTTCAGTATATTACAAAATAAGTAATGCAAGTTGTTCATGGATTCAAGAACCACTCAGAATTCTATTAATGGAGGGTAAGAAGTTGTTCCTGAATCGTTGAGTGTGGATCTTCAGGCTCCTGTACTTCCTAGCTGATGGAGGGGGAGGCACTGGAGCAATCTGTCTATCTGGAACTTCTTTGCTACTTCTGTGGAGGCAATGTGCCAGTTTTCTTTTGACCTCATGTATCCCATCGTGATTATATTTATTTATTCCAGATGCAGATCTGGATCTGTACTACTTCTGATTATAAGTCTGACTTACTGCTTACCACAATGAAATGCAATCATAACTTTCTGGATTCTTTGGATTCATGCTTCCGGAGAACATCCACAGCTGATTTCAATCTGCTCTTGTGGTTTATCCTTAGCATATGACTCTTTGGTTTTAATTGAACCACCTCAATTTTACTGGTTTTCCTTGCACCAACGTGCTGGTGTTGATATGTCCACTAGATGTTCCTTCATGGTTTTCATCTGAGAGCTGAATATGAGCTTGTCTTATCTGCTCCATGGAGTTTCGGGTCAAGATGGTCTCCAAATCTGAGGAAGGACATTCTTGCTATTGAGGGACTGCAGCATAGGTTCACAAGGTTAATTCCCGGGATGGCGGGACTGTCATATGTCGAAAGATTGGAGCGACTGGGCTTGTGTACTCTGGAATTTAGGAGGCTGAGTGGGGATCTTATTGAAACATGTAAGATTATTAAGGGATTGGACACACTGCAGGCAGGAAACATATTCCCGCTGATGGGTGAGTCCAGAACCAAAGGCCACAGTTTAAAAATTAGGGGTAGGCCATTTAGAACGGAGTTGAGGAAAAACTTTTTCACCCAGAGAGTGGTGGATATATGGAATGCTCTGCCCCAGAAGGCTGTGGAGGCCAAGTCTCTGGATGCTTTCAAGAAAGAGATGGATAGAGCTCTTAAAGATAGTGGAATCAAAGGTTATGGGGATAAGGCAGGAACTGGATACTGATAGTGGATGATCAGCCATGATCACAGTGAATGGCGGTGCTGGCTCAAAGGGACTCGGTTGTTTTTTTTTGGTTTGAGGTCAGTGAGAGAAGTTAGGGATCAGATTAGGGTTTAGGGGCAGGTCACTGTATGTTTCAATGTACATGTGATAAATAAATGAATCTGAATATGATGTCCTTTTTTCTGTGCACTATTTGTAGAAATGATTTTCCAGTCCACATGTTTTCCACACACGGAGCATCACAGCTTCAGCTGCATATCCGCAGCCCTCTGTTTGCCACAAATGCAATAGTCACTTGTTTGGTAGTGCTAGCCTGGCTACTTGATGGAGAATTTCTGAAGTTCAAAGTAATTTACTATCAAAGTACGTAGATATCACCATATACAATCCTGAGATTAATTTTCTTGTGGGCATTCTCTGTAAATACAACAAACACAATAGAATCAGTGAAAGACCATACCCAATAGGATGGACAAGCAACCAATGTGCAAAAGACAACAAATTGTACAAATACAAATAGAAAAAAAATGAAAGAAAGAAATATCAAGAACATGAGATGAAACGTCCTTGAAAGTGAGCCCACAGGTTGTGGGAACAGTTCAGTAATCATTTGACTGAAGTTGAGGGAAGTTATCCCCTCTGGTTCAAAAGCTTGATGGCTGAGGGGTAATAACTTTCCTGAACCTGGTGATATGAGTCCTGAGGCTCCTGACCCTTCATCCTGATTGCAGTAGGGGAAAGAGAGGTGGATGGTGAGAACATGGAATTCAGTGTCACATGGAGTGGTAATGTCTTTCACCACTATCCCAAACTTTTCCTTCACCATTCTAGTGTATATTCTGCAGCAGTCAAAAGAGAGCTTTGAACCTAGGGCTGATAAAGTCATAGAGGGACGCAGAGAAAACAAGCCATTCAGCCCACCGAGTTGAGCTGGTAATCAAGCAATTATTTTTACATTAACTCTACCCTGACCTATTTTATACTTCCCACATTACCATCATGCCTCCTCATTTCTATCAGCAACCACTCATTTACACTGGGAGCAAGTTAAAGTCATCAATTCACCTCCCAACACACATATCTTTGAGATGAGTACACTGGGTCAACAAAAACAGTATTCCAGTTCAACTCTGAAGACATATGCTCTACGATCATAAATACAAGTGATTCTGCAGATGCTGGAAAACCAGAGTAGGACATGCAAAGTGCTGGAGGAGCTCAGCATATCAGGCAGCATCTGTGGAGAGGAATAAAGAGCCAATGTTTGCGCCAAGGTTCTTTGTCAGGCCTGGGAAGGAAGGAGGTAGAATCCAGAAGAAGAAGAAGAAGGGTGGGGGGAGGACAAGGAGTACAAGGTGGCAAGTGATAGGTGAGGCCAGGTGAGGGGGAAGGTAGCTGGGTGCCAGGAGGGGGGATGAAAAGAAAAGCTGAGGTGACAAATATGAAGAGGTAAAGAGTTGATGAAGAAGGAATCTTTTAGGGGAGGAGAGTGGACCTTGGGAGAAAAGGAGAAGGAGGGGTACCAGTACGAGGTGATAGGCAGGCGAGGTGAAGAGAATGGGGTCAGAGGGAAGCTAGAAAAGGAAATGGGAAAAGAGAGGAGGGGTAGGGTGGAGAAATTGCAAGAAGTTAGAGGAAGCGACGTTTGTCAAACAACTGTGTCTTTAAACAGTTTTCCTTAGTACAGCTACATTAATTCTGTTTACCTGACAGAGTGGAAAATCCATCCCCCCCCCACCACCACCACCACCTCTAAATACGTCATGCCAACTAAAAGCAGTATAGATGTCAACGTTGCTTTCAAGCAACACTTAGTCTCCAATAATCTGCTCACTGATCCATTGTTTGAGTTCTTCCTGAACCTCCAGGCTCCAGACTTCATTACAGCCTTGCCAAACAGTGACAAACGAACAAAAGTGAGAGTAACTGTCCTTAACATCAGGACCCCACGAGACCAAAAGCATTAAGGAGCTTGAGAAAAATGAAAGTCTTTGGGAATCAGCAGGAATACTTTTCAGGGACCGGAGTCATACTTAGCAAAAAGGAAATTGCTTGTTAGAAACTAATCATCTAGGCTTTAGAATCTCCCAGGAGGAGCTGCTCACAATCATGTCCTAAGCTGGTCGTCAGTATTAATGACATTTTTTACACCAGCAGACCAAAAGTTCTGATGTTCTTGTTCACTTCCATTAGCACTGTTCAGAAAATAAAACAGCCAGCCTGCAGAAAAGCCAGGACAAGGGTTGGGCTGTTAAACATTACGGTAGCATAGCTGTTAGTGCAATGCTTTAAAGCACCAGATTCGGGTTCAGTTCCCACCGCTGTGTGTAAAGAGTTTGTACATTCACCCCGTGACCATGTGGGTTCGTCCCACATTCCAAAGATGTACGGGTGAGGGTTTGTTCGTGTGGGCGTGCTATGTTGGTGCCAGAAGCGTAAAAGCCTGGTGGCACTGGTGGGTTACCCTCTCCCACAGTATGTCTCAGACTGTGTTGGTTGTTAATACAAACAATGCATTTCAATGTATGTTTTGATATTTCGATGTACTGTACAGGTGACAAATAAAGCTAATCTTTATCTTTAATCTTTAAAGTAATACTCATTGCCGCAAAAGTGCTAGAAAATGAACTTATTCAATAACAGGGTATGTAACCATTCCCACAGGCATTCAGTTACAGTACCTTTGTTGATATCCTGAGGTGTCATTGACCAGACACAAAGACAAGGCAGCTGTGTGAGCAAATTGGAGCAAACTTGATGGGCTGAATGGCCCATTTCTGCTCCTACGTCTCATGGTCTTCGCAATCAGAATCAGAAGCAGATTTGGTATCACTGGCATATGCTGTGATATTTGTTGTTTTGCAGCAGCTGTGCGTTCTTTCATTCATTATGTGTCATGTCGTATGACACGGGCAATCATGATATTTGACCATGACTTTGGCAAGTTTTTCTACAGAAATAGTTTGCCATTGCCTTCTTCTGGGCTGTGACTTTACAAGATGGGTGACCCCAGCCATTATTAATACTTTTCAGAGATTGCCTGCCTGCAATCAGAGGTCACATAACCAGGAATTATGATATGCACCAGCTGCTCATATGACCATCCACCACCTGCTCTCGTGGCTTCACGTGACCCTGATCGGGGTGGTGGGGGTGGGGGGGAGGTTGCTAAGCAGATCCTACACCTTGCCCAAAGGTGACCACAGGTAGCGGAGGGCAGAAGTGCCTTACACCACCTTTGGTAAAGACGTATCTCCACCCCACCACCCTAGCAGTATATAAAAAATAATAAAGTAAGTAGTGCAAAAAGAGTCAGGAAAGAATCCTGAGGTCGTGCTCATGGGTTCAGTGTCCATTCAGAAATCTGATAGCAAAGGGGAAGAAGCTGTTCCTGAAACATTAGTATGTGTCTTCAGGCTCCTTACCTCCTCCCTGATGGTAGCAATGAGAAGAGGGCATGCCCTGACTGATGGGGTTGATGTTCTGGTCTTACAGTCTAAGTCAGGATATTTTGCATCCAATGATAGTGAAAGCTTGACAACATCCAAGAGAAAGCAGTCTCTGGATACAGGCCAGCACAGTAGTATATGGGTGAGGCAGCACTTTACAGCGCCAGCAATCAGTGATCAGGCTTCCAATTCTTGCACTGTCTGAGAAGAGGCACTGTATTCTCCCTATGACCTATGTCAGAGATAAGTTCTTGGCACAGAGAGGGGTCGACATGTGGAACACATTCCCCAGGTAGTGGTAGAGGCAGATTCATTAGGAACTTTCAAAAGACTCTTAAATAGGCAAATGGATGAAAGAAGAATGGAGAATTATGTAGGTGGGAAGGGTTAGATTGATTGTAGAGTAGGTTAAAGGATCAGAACAACATTGTGGGCCGAAGGGCCTGTACTGTTCTATGTTCTAACTAAAGGTTTTGGAACAACTTCACTACTTGGTTCACAGTGGTTCAACATCTACCTGCCACCTTTTCACGATTGCTCGAGGAAATACAACAGATGTCACCCTTGGCAGTAACAACTGTGAATGTAATTATGTAGATGGCACTGATGTGTCTTAGGCAAGGCTTAATGCATATATGCGGGTGTAGAGAATCGATGGAGATCGAGGCCTGCTAGAGAAGAAACAATTAGAGATGAAAAACATTGAAACAAAACCTGCAGATGCTGAAAACCTAAAACTGAAACAAAAACAAAGAAATGTTTCGGAGATCAGTGACTTTTTATCAGAACAGTTTGGTGAAGGGCCGTTCACCTGAAATAGTGACTCTGACTCTCTCTCCACAGAGGCTACCTGATCTGGTGGATGTTTTTGGTATTTTCAGTTTTTGTGTTGGAGGTGAAACTCTTTTCAGTTTATGTGAAGTACAGTATAAACACCAGTCTGAAAGAAATGGGCCATATAGCTTGTTTCAGAATATTACATTTAATTCTCTGAACATTGGGGAAAGTAATCAAAATGAAAAAAGAAGGCAGGAAGGAATGTTGTGCCAGTACATGTAGCAAGGAGAGGGTCCTGGAGCTCTGTGGTAATAAATTAATTCTAAGGAAGAGCAGCTAATCCCACCAGTGTGCTGTTGTAGTCTGGCGTACTGACCTCTACCTTGCCGAGGCACAGCGACAACTCACGGATACCTCCTCTTATTTACCCCTCGATCGTGACCCCACTAAGGAGCACCAGGCCATTGTCTCCCACACCATCACCGACTTTATCCGCTCAGGGGATCTCCCATCCACTGCTACCAACCTTATAGTTCCCACACCCCGCACTTCCCGTTTCTACCTCCTACCCAAGATCCACAAACCTGCCTGTCCTGGCCGACCTATTGTCTCAGCTTGCTCCTGCCCCACCGAACTCGTTTCTGCATACCTCGACACGGTTTTATCCCCCCTTGTTCAATCCCTTCCGACCTATGTTCGTGACACTTCTCACGCTCTTAAACTTTTCGATGATTTTAAGTTCTCTGGCCCCCACCGCTTTATTTTCTCCATGGATGTCCAGTCCCTATATACTTCCATCCCCCATCAGGAAGGTCTCAAAGCTCTACGCTTCTTTTTGGATTCCAGACCTAATCAGTTCCCCTCCACCACCACTCTGCTCCGTCTAGCGGAATTAGTCCTTACTCTTAATAATTTCTCTTTTGGCTCCTCCCACTTCCTCCAAACTAAAGGTGTAGCTATGAGCACCCGTATGGGTCCTAGCAATGCCTGCCTTTTTGTTGGCTTTGTGGAACAATCTATGTTCCGTGCCTATTCTGGTATCTGTCCCCCACTTTTCCTTCGCTACATCGACGACTGCATTGGCGCTGCTTCCTGCACGCATGCAGAACTCGTTGACTTTATTAACTTTGCCTCCAACTTTCACCCTGCCCTCAAGTTTACCTGGTCCATTTCCGACACCTCCCTCCCCTTTCCAGATCTTTCTGTCTCTGTCTCTGGAGACAGCTTATCCACTGATGTCTACTATAAGCCTACTGACTCTCACAGCTATCTGGACTATTCCTCTTCTCACCCTGTCTCTTCCAAAAACAACATCCCCTTCTCGCAATTTCTCTCAGGATGAGGCTTTTCATTCTAGGACAAGGGAGATGTCTTCCTTTTTTAAAGAAAGGGTCTTCCCTTCCTCCACTATCAACTCTGCTCTTAAACGCATCTCCCCCATTTCACGTACATCTGCTCTCACTCCATCCTCCCGCCACCCCACTGGGAATAGGGTTCCCCTGGTCCTTACCTACCACCCCACCAGCCTCCGGGTCCAACATATTATTCTCCGTTACTTCCGCCACCTCCAACGGGATCCCACCACTAAGCACATCTTTCCCTCCCCCCCTCTCTCTGCATTCCGCAGGGATCGCTCCCTACGCAACTCCCTTGTCCATTCGTCCCTCCCATCCCTCCCCACTGATCTCCCTCCTGGCACTTATCCGTGTAAGCGGAACAAGTGCTACACATGCCCTTACACTTCCTTCCTTACCAGCATTCAGGGCCCCAAACAGTCCTTCCAGGTGAGGCAACGCTTCACCTGTGAGTCGACTGGGGTGATATACTGCGTCCAGTGCTCCCGATGTAGCCTTTTATATATTGGCGAGACCCGACGCAGACTGGGAGACCGCTTTGCTGAACATCTACGCTCTGTCCGCCAGAGAAAGCAGGATCTCCCAGTGGCCACACATTTTAATTCCACATCCCATTCCCATTCTGACATGTCTATCCACGGCCTCCTCTACTATAAAGATGAAACATAGAAACATAGAAAATAGGTGCAGGAGTAGGCCATTCGGCCCTTCGAGCCTGCACCACCATTTATTATGATCATGGCTGATCATCCAACTCAGAACCCCGCCCCAGCCTTCCCTCCATACCCCCTGATCCCCGTAGCCACAAGGGCCATATCTAACTCCCCCTTATGAAGCCACACTCAGGTTGGAGGAACAACACCTTATATTCCGTCTGGGTAGCCTCCAACCTGATGGCATGAACATCGACTTCTCTAACTTCCGCTGATGCCCCACCTCCCCCTCGTACCCCATCTGTTACTTATTTTTATACACATATTCTTTCTCTCAATCTCCTTTTTCTCCCTCTGTCCCTCTGAATATACCCCTTGCCCATCCTCTGGGTTCCCCCCCACCTCCTTGTCTTTCTTCCCGGACCTCCTGTCCCATGATCCTCTCATATCCCCTTTTGCCAATCACCTGTCCAGCTCTTGGCTCCATCCCTCCCCCTCCTGTCTTCTCCTATCATTTTGGATCTCCCCCTCCCCCTCCAACTTTCAAATCCCTTACTCACTCTTCCTTCAGTTAGTCCTGACGAAGGGTCTCGGCCTGAAACGTCGACTGCACCTCTTCCTACAGATGCTGCCTGGCCTGCTGCGTTCACCAGCAACTTTGATGTGTGTTGCTTGAATTTCCAGCATCTGCAGAATTCCTGTTGTTTGAGTCATCCTTCATTGCCGCATTATCTTCCATGTAGTGGAGACCCCACAGATTTCGTTTTACGTTTACACATTTTGACCTGTCTGATTGCTAAGGATAGCCACTACTCATTGCATTTTCACCTTCCTCCAAATAAGTTAAATCACGAAGAACACTGAAAATTTAATAACGTGTTCATGTGACTCTTCCATATCCACTTCCTGTAATTATTACACCAGGAGCTCTCCCCAGGGCGATTGCACGATGTTCTGAAATACCAAAATGCTGGGGAGAAAACGCCATGTCAACAGCAGTGGCCAAAGTAACATGTTAAAGATAAAAGTGCCAAGATTTAAAACAGTACAGCGCATAAATAAAGTAGAATTATCAAACCTGAGCAGTCTAATAATGATCCATATAATTTAATGAACACAACAGCCAGTATCACTGTATAAATATGAAATTGTACTTTTGGATGTGCTGATTTTTGTTATTCATTATGATTAATTGAATTATATAAATAGTTTATGATGCAATCATATTAATAATCAATAAAATATTAAAAACAATGTCAGCTGTAGTAGTGCAGCACCATGGAGCCACTAGATGGCATTGAGAGTCTCGTGTAATGTGACCCATTAAGTATAGTTGGGCTGGCCTAATAAAACATGACATCTCCCTGTACTCTTGTGGTCTCCCCATTAGCTGGTAGTTAGGCACAGATTCTAATCCGCAAAGACACTTGATTTGAAGTGCACTGATACATTGCAACATACAAACTGACAAGAAAGTGTCAAAATAATAAGCGTTTTCATATCCACGCGGGCAGGCAGGTTAGGGAACAGGGGTGGATCTTCACCTACCTGAAGGGTCTATAATTTAGCAAAGCATTATTAATGCTGCCTGATTTTTGTTCTGGGATGGAATGGAAGTCAAATGTTTCCATGACAGGTGATGCTGGATTCTACCTGATTACCCTTTATGTGATTAAGCTGAAAAGTTTCCCTGTGAAACTTTGTTACTTTGTAACCTATGTTGCTTTCAATTTTGAACTGTGAAAGCTTGATACAGGCGTACACACACAGAAAAAAACAGAGGAACTCAGCAGGTCAAGCAGCATCTATCTAGAAGAATAATCAGTCAACTTTTCGGTGTTCTTTTTCAGCCTTTACCTCTTCTATTTATCCCCTCCCAGCTTCTTGCTGTATCCCCCTCTGCCATCTTGCATTTCTTCCCCTCTCCCCACCTCCACTTTCTTATTCTGCCTTCTGCCCTCTTCCTTTCCATTCCTGATGAAGGGCCTCAGCCCAAAATGTCATATGTTTATTCATTTCCATAGATGCTGCCTGACCTGCTGAGTTCCTCCAGCATTTTGGGTGTGTTACTTCAGATTTCCAGCATCTACAGAATCCCTTGTGTTACTGATACAGACCTAACTGTTTGAATTCAAAGTTTGCTTCCCTTGATATAGCCCAGTTTTAACCTTCAAGTGAACCTCAACCTTCAGGCATTCATGTACAGGTATTTCATCTTTTGGTGAAATATGAATCTGTGATAATACTCTTCTGTACTTCCCCTGAAACAAATCCCTCACAGCCTACGGGTTGTTCTGTCTCTGTTCAAGAACAGTTTCTCCTTCACCAAGTAAAAACTCATTAGCATCTTCTACTTACATGCTAACGCAACTACTACACTCAGAAGCAGCACAGGCATTCTCTGAGCAACATAAAGAAATAACTCCTCTTCCAGATTTCACCCCTCCTCACCACTAGAAGCCTATTTGATTCACACTCCACTTGGAAGAGTCTTGCATATCCTTAACTGCCGCTATCCCAGTCAAAATTCCCCACCAGCACAAGGAAAAATTCTGGGAGAGGCTCTTTGCCCTCTTTCCATGTTGAGAAGAAAGCTGGGTCATAATCTCATCTCTGTCGAACTCCCGAGAAATAGGTGTGTACTGTCCTTTGCACAAAGAAGTATTATGGAACCCCGTTATACACCGAGCACCATGGTAACGGTTAGTGCAACACTATTACAGCTCTGGGTACTGGAGTTCAGAGTTCAGTCTCAGCATCCTCTGTAAGGAGTTTCTACATCCTCCTCGTGGAACGCATGGGTTTTCTCTGGGTGCTCTGGTTTCCTCCCACATTCCAGAGACATACTAGTTATTAGGTTAATTGGTCATTGTAAATTGTCCTGTGATTAAGCTAGAGTTAAAATTGGCGGTTTCTGGGCGGTGTGGCTCTAAGGGCCAGAGGGGCCAATTCCGCTCTGTATCTCTAAAGAAATAAATAAAATGCAATCCACTAGGCTGACTTGTATTAGTAAATATAGTCAAACCCATTTGGAGAAGATTTCTTTCTTGCATTAGTAAGAAGCATTAGCTTCTGATGGGGTGGAGACTGGCAGGTATATTATTCAAATACTAGCAAGGCCATATGGAGATATTATGTGTTAAATAATGATTTGCTACATTTTTATCACATATACATCGAAACATATGGTGAAATACTGTATGTCATTTGCATCAACGACCAACACAGTCCGAAGATATGGGCAGAGAGATGACAGATGGAAATCATATTGCAGCTATATAAGACTTTGAGATAGTACTTGGCATATTGCATTCATTTCTGGTCACCCAGTAACAAGAAGAATGTGAATGTTTTGGAAAAGTTGTAGAAGAGCTTTATCAGGTTTCTGCCTGGATTAGAGCTGGAAGGACGGATTGGAAACACTTGGGTTGTTTACTCCGGGCTATTGGAGGCTGGGGGTACACCTGATAAAAGTTTATAAAATTATGAGAATCATAGGTATGGTAAGTGGTCAAAATCATTTTCCCAGAATAGAAATAGCATTACTTTTTTCCCCAGTGCCGATGAAGGGTCTCAGTCCGAAACATCAACTGTTCAATTTTTTTCATAGATGCTGCCTGACCTGCAGCATTTCTCCAGCATTTTGTATGTGTTACTTTGGATTTCTAGCAATTGCATATTTTCTCATGTTTGTCCTTCATTGATTCTATTGTGTTTCTTGTATTTACTGTTATTGTCTGCAAGAAAATGAATCTCAGGATAGTATACGGTGACATAAATGTACTTTGAACTTTGTATAAGAGGACATGCATTTAAGGTGAGAGGGTCACCTCAGTGTGCGCCTTAATATTTAAAGGAGGTATACATAGCAAGTTGTTATTACCACAGAGTGGTAGGTGCCTGCAATGGACTATACTGTTCTATGTTCTATGTTTAATGTTCTACAGACAAGTATCTAGCAACTGATATCAGAATCAGAATCAAGATTACTATCACTGATATATGTCACAAAATTTGTTGTTTTGCAGCAGCAGTACAGTCAATACATTAAAATGTACTATAATTTACAGTACAAAACACAGATATAAGTTAAATAAGTAGTGCAAAAAGAGAGCAAGATATAATGAAATAGTGTTCATGTGTTCATTGTCCAATCAGAAACCTGATGGCGAAGGGGAAGAAGCAGTTCCTAAATTGTTTGAAGATGCATTGGATGGTAGGTATGGTCCATGTTGCTGGAATCACTTAGCTGATAGAAGTAAAATTACCTCTCAGAGAATTCCAGAATTCAAAAAAAAGAGATTTAATCCTTGGCTTTAATTTTACAGTTCATTTTTTTTGCTATGGACTTTCCTTTCTTTCAATATTATTGATGCTTGGAACAAAATTCAATTGTAAATTATAAACAGCACACACAAAATGCTGGAGGAACTCAGCAGGTTAGACAGCATCCATGAAAATTAATGAACTGTAGACGTTTTGGGCTGAGACGCTTCATCAGGATTTATGCAAATCCTCAAGAAATTTGACATTTCTACCCTGGGAAAATGATTCTGACCATCACCCTATCTATGACTCTCGTAATTTTATAAACTTTCTATAAGATCTCCCCTCAGACTTCAGGACTTCACGATAAATTATAATGTCTTTTTCTCTTTACTTCTTGTATTGTCGAAATGCTGTAATTAATCATCGCATTGCAGTTAATGGCTCTAAGTAACTTAGATCTATGAATAAAAATGCCTAACAGATCACGAAACAAGTTTTTATATGAATAATGTCAAAAAGGATTTGAGTGTTAGATCCATTTCTTCGAGAGGTGCTTTCAGACTGCAGGATTTTGCTTGAATAATGACAAAAGATCTTTACAACGATATTTCCGTATCATTAACACAAGAGCGGAGCAGACAAAGTGTAAATAGGATTGGCACAGCACATAGCAAACCAGGTTTGATTTGCTAAGCTTACATTCTAAAGTACACAAATTTGTTCCACCAAGCTTTTTGACGGTTTGCAGATGGGCAATGATTAATCAGAAAGCTAACTGTGAAGTAGTTTGCTATTAAATTGGAAAGCTCTGGAGCATATTAATTGAATAAGAAAATTAGAGACTCTGAATGGTAATTGGCTATTTTTCATGAAGCAGGTGCCAAGCTACTCATATGTGGAACAAAGTATTTTAAGCATATTAGTAATAGTGAAGATACTCGTGATATGAAATGAGAAGGTTTTAGGGATTGTTAATCGCTGCTTAAGAAAACGAAACAAAAATTCAATTCAGTGTGCATAAATTTTATAAATAGGACCACACACCCATCAAGAGATGTGGAAACAGGCTCAAGTAAGAATTCTTTCATTAATGATGTCATTAAAATAATTTAATAGTTCAGGTATTCTTAGAATTTTATCTTGCAGACAAGGAAGAAGGCTATGTTAGAAATAAAAGTATGTAGGAAACATAAGTAATAAGAAAAATTAGTTGTTCATCGATGGAGTGGTCTTACTAGAATAAACATTAATAACACGATCACAACTGAGAGAAGGAACATAGAAATAAGTAATTATTTTTGGTTGTGGATGGAAAATCAAAGTAAGATTTTTTTAATGTGGGGAATACTGTCTCTCTGGGTCCAGCTCCTGACTAGCCCAGCTCTGATGAAAGCCTGACTATACTCCTGAAGTCCAGAGGCACATTTCTATATATTACCAGTCAATAAAGGAGAAGGTACAAAGTGGCGATAAATAATACCTTTTAGAATTATTTTGGCCTTAACTTAATCATGGGTAACATTATTTACCATACACAAACTTACCTGACTTTCGTTCTGTTACCCTTGTAAGTCATTTTATTCCTTTCTCTGTAATCATAGAGCTTTTGTAGTTGACTTCTGTAATGTAATGGACTATCGATGAATTCTTCTGAAAAGTCAACATTAACTGAAGCTAATAACTAGAGTAAAGATTTTCATCTGATAGAGTATTTATTTTGCTTGGCTAGATAAAGAAAAGATACATATTTATATACTTAGGAAGTTCCAAAGTGTTTGACAGCTGATGAAAGGTATTTGAAGTGCAGAAATGTCATAACATAGAAAGACACACAATCTCTCGTAAATATCAGTGTGATAAGACCAGATAGCCACATCCTTCAAATGATGTTTGAGTGATGACTATTTTCCAGGACGCTTTGGTTTGCTTCCTTACTGCTCCAAGATAGGACCCTGGGATCTTTTACTCCCATCTGAAAGAGAAGATGGATTCTCAATTTAACATTACACCCAGTAGAAAATCCTTAAAAATGTAGTGTACACCCAGTGGCCACTTTATTAGGTGCACCTATACACCTGTTCATTAATGCGAACATCTAGTCAACCAGTCTTGTGGTAGCAACTCAGTGCATAAAAGCAGACAGGCTTGGTCAAGAGTTTCAGTTGTTGTTCAGACCAAACATCAGAATGGGGAAAGAATGTGATCTAAGTGACTTTGACTGTAGAATGATTGTTGGTGCCAGACAGGGCAGTTTGAGCATCTCAGGAACTGCTGCACTCCTGGGATTTTCACATACAGTAGTCTCTAGAGTTTACAGAGAATGGTGTGAGAAACAAAAATCAAAAACATAATGAGCAGCAGTTCTGTGGGAGAAAATGCTTTGTTAATGAGAGAAGTCAGAGGAAAATGGTCAGACTGGTTCAAGCTGACAGGAAGGTGACAGTAACTGAAGTAACTACACATTATAACAGTGCTGTGCAGAAGAGCATCTCTGAATGCAATGGGAACATCTGAGCACCATGTTAAACCTTGAAGTGGATGGGCTACAACAGCAGAAGACCGCACCAGGCTCCATTCCTGTACCTAATAAAGTGGCCACTAAGTATATTCAGTAATACATCGGAATCATATCCTAGATATCCAATTCAAACTCATTGCTCCTTTACTGAGAGGTGTGAGTGCTACTCTCTGAACCACAGCTGACATCGCTAGCTTTTTTATGCTGACAATATTATTAATTAAACAACATGAACAGGAAGATAGGAAGAATAGCTTGGCAGTGTGTTTGTTTATATGAGGGGAAGAAAGATTTTTTAAGGATTGACTGAGAAACATATAGTGAAATGCATCTTTGCACCAAATCAAATCAGTGAGGACTGTGCTGGATAGCTTGCAACTGTTGGCATGGTTCTGGGGCCAACAGCATGCCCACAATGTATTGACCCTAATCCACGGGTCTGTGGAACATAGGAGGAAACCCACGTGGTCACAAGGAGAATGTATAGATCCCTTACAGACAACAATGGCAATTAAACCCAAAGCTTACAGCTGGCACTGTAAAGTGTTGTGCTAACCACTACTCTACCATTACACCCTGATCTGGGTGTCCTAGTAAATAAAGTAACAAAGCCGAATTAAAACTTTACTTTGATTACAAGGGGAGCGGTGGTGGTAGAAGCAGATGCCTTTGGAAACTTTTCGATGACAGAAAGATGGAGGGGTATGTAGGAGGGAAGTTAAAGATCGAGTTGGCATGAAGTTACATACTCAGAATTCTGGAGGAACTCAGCAGGTCAGGTAGCATCTGTAGAAATGGATAAGCAGTTGCATTTTGGGCCAAGACCCTTCTTCAGGTCTGGAAAGGAAGGGGGGAAATGCCTGAAAGAGAAGTTAGAGGGAGTGGGAGGAGGATAGCTGAAAGGTGATAGGTGAAGCCAAGTGGGTAGGAAAGGTAAAGGGCTGAAGAGGAAGGAATTTTATAGGAGAGGAGAGTGGACCTTTTTATAAGAGAAAGGGAAGGAGGAGGGGACCAAGGGGGGAGGTGATAGGCAGGTGAGAAGAGATAAGAGACCAGAGTGGGGATAGAAGAATAGGGGAGAGAGAGAGAAAATTTTTGTTACTGGAAGGAGAAATCAATATTCATGCCATCAGGTTGGAGGCTACCTACATGGAATATATGATGTTGTTCCTCCACCCTGGGGTGGCCTCATCGTAGCACAAGAGGAGGCCATGGACCAACATGTCGGAACAGGAATGGGAATCAGAATGAAAATGTTTGGTGGATTGTGCGGAAGTGCTCTACAAAGCTGTCCTCCAATGTACAACAGGTCTCACTAATGTAGAGGAGACCGCATTGGGAACACTGGACACAATAGATGTTCCTAGCAGGTTAAGCATTGCCTCACCTGGAAGGACTGTTTGGGGCCCTGAGTGGAGGTGAGGGAAGAAGTGTATAGCTAGTGCAGCACTTTGGCAGCTTACAGAGACAAGAGGCAAGAGGGAGATTAGTGGGGAGGGATGAATGGACAAGGAATCACGGAGGGAGCGACCCCTGGAGAAAGCAAAGAGAGGGGAGAGGTAAGGATATGTTTAGTGGTAAGATCCCTTTGGAGATGGCGGAAGTTGTGGCGGCTGGTGTGTTGGATGCGAACATTCATGGGGTGGTAGGTAAGGACAAGAGGAACTCTATCACTTTTAAGATGGGAGTTTGGGGTGAGTGCAGATGTTCTTGAAATTGAAGAGCTGTGGGTGAGAGCGATATGGATGGTGGAGGAAAGGAAACCCCATTCTTTGAAGGAGGACATTGCTGATGTCCTGGAAATGAAAGCTGCATCCTGAGAACACATGCAGTAGAGGTGAAGGAACTGAGAAAAGGGATTGGCATTCTTACAGATGATATAACCATGTGAATCAGTAGGTTTATAAAAATGTCACTTGACAGTTTATCTCCAGAGGTGGAGACAGAGAGATTGAGAAAGAGAAGGGTGGTGTCTGAAATGGGCCAAGTGAATTTGAGGGCAGGATGGAAGTTGGAGGTAAGGTTGACGAAATTGACATGGGTACATAAAGCAGCATTAGGGTTGAGAGGAAGAGCATTAGCAGAGGAAGAGTTGGGGAGAATTAACAACATTGGGAAGGCTTGGAACATGGACTGTTCCACAGAGCCATTGAAGATGCAGCCACAGCTGAGGCACTTGACAGGAAGTTGCTGACAGTAATTTTTCCCCTCACACAGGAGTCTAGAAATTGGGGAGGGTATATAGTTTCAGAGAAAGAGTTTCCCCATTTGAAATGGAGAAGAGAAGGAACTCCCAACAGTAGGTCATGATTCTTTGAAGTAGTCACCTTCAGGAAAGATGTAAATAAGATTGAAAGAGTACAGAAAAAGTTTACAAGGATGTTGCCAGGACTTGAGAACCAGAGTTATTGGGAAAAGTTGAATAAGGTTAGGACTTCATTTGCTGGAGCGGAGGAGAATGAGGGAAAATTTGATAGAGGTATACAAAATTATGAGGGGTTTCGACAGGGTAAATATAAGCAAGCTTTTTCCTCTGAGGTTAGCTGAGACTACAACTGGAGGTCATGAGTTGAGGGTGAAAGCTGAAATGTTTAAGGGGAACATGAGGTGGAACTTCTTTACTCAGAGGTTGGTGAGAGTGTGGAACAAGCTGCCAGCGCATGTAGTAGATTCAAAGTTGATTTCAACATTTAAGAGAAATTTGGATAGGTACATGGATGGGAAGGGTATGGAGGGCTATGTTCTGGTTGCAAGTTGATGGGACAGACTAGGTGGGCTGAAGGGCCTGTTTCTGTGCTGTGGTGTTCTATGACTCTGACTCTAATGCACAGTGGAGATTAAGGCATTGAAAATATCCAGGGTTGAGATGGACAGATTTTTGGTTCAAGGCAGAAAGTGTTTTTGAAATCAAGGTCAATCAAGACTCAGCTTAAAGAATTGTGGACTAAATTCTGGGAACTGTAGTCTACTGCTGCTCCTATTTTGTGTGTTCTTATATAACACAATATTAATGATGACACACATAAAAAATGCTGGTGAACCCACAACTTTTATCTAAATTTACTGTAACTTTTGAAAATAATATGCCATTTCAGTTGCTTTAAATGCATATAATTTCCACCATGCACTGTATCTTATGCAGTTTTCAACCACAGTGCATATATATTTGTATATATAGCTTTAGGTGACGTATAGCAATGTGCACTGGAGTGCATACCTGCAGTACTTCTATTCATTGTTCTTGCTGCCACTCAAGCCCTTTCATGTCTGATACAGTGTCTCACTCAGAGCCACCAGCTGCCTGTTCTGCACAGAAGGAAACTAGAAAATGAACAGGGACAAGAAGGCCCTGAAGATATTCTACACAAGATGCCAAAGATAGATAAGTTCCCTATTGGAAATACATTAGGGCTTTAACAGCTCAATTTTGAGAAAAAAAAGGATTCTGAACCGTTTCCAAAGACTGAATATCTACCTGTATCTTGCAGACTTAAAAGATTGACGTGGGAATTTTTTTTATCTATTAGATACACGTTTGAAGTTTAGTGAAAACTTTTACCTGTGTTTATAAGGCTCTTTAAAAAGAATCCCCATAGAAAAACTCGGCTTAGTTGATATTGAGAGAAATAAAGTCTTATCGAAGATACAACTGCAATATAGATTTTTAGCATAAGAGAAAAATGCTCTTCTTCATAAATGAAATAAAAATCTATGTAAGAGTCTTTCATTCATGATTATATTTACTATTGTGAAGGCATTTGCTTTAAAGATGGAAGTTTCTTTTTATCATATATCTCATTTGGCAAAGCAGTTACCACCTACTTGTTAATATTTTGTCCAAGAAAAGAATATTTAAGATATTTTCAAGTATATACCTGTATATCACATCAATGGCATCGCAATTATAAACCGCTATTTCAGTTGTCCATGGCCCATTACTGCAAGAATTGCCAGGTATTTTTAGTTATAATGTGTTCATTCATGAATGAATGGAAGACACTGGGTTAGTGAAATATTCTATACCTGGCATGGCTGTTAACTTTTAAATCCTCTCAGATCGGATCATTAACTCATAATTCAATGCAATAATCTGTCATGTTTAATTTTACTGTGGTGAAATATGCTTATGTTCAAAAACATAAATATTAAAAATAAACAATATAAATGTCCCTTGCAATAACAGTACCATTTACTGACAAAGGTACAATATTGACATCCCAATTTATAGTGCTCTTTTTTATGCATCGTGCATATAAGGAATATGACCTAGAAATTCAATCATGCAGGTTATCTTCTTTAAGTACTATGCAATTAAATTTGAATGTAAAATAGATGGAAGCGCAACGTGTAGCTTAGAGCATCATAGCACAAAAAATTATCTTTGATCAATCTCCTCTGTGAAGGTGACTTGCCTACACACAGATCTCATCCAATGGCCAGTTTGTGGCTCCCCTGTGATGTTGAACCATGATTATGTGATTAGCACTCATGTGGTGTGCTCATAGGGAAACAACTCTCAATAACAGGGGCATGCACCCTGTGTTACATGAGAAATCAAATCTTCTGATCAATAATGAAACTTGCAAATTTACGAGGATGTTGCTGGGAGTCAAGGACCTGATATGTTAGGAAAGGTTGAATAAGCTAGGACTTTATTCCTTGGAGTGTAGGAGAATGAGGGGAGATTTGATAAAGGTATACAAAGTTATGATGAGTATCACTAGGGTTAATGCAAGCAGGCTTTTTTCACTGTGGTTGTATGAAACTACAACTAGAGGTCATGGTTAAGGCTGAAAGGTGAAATATTTAAGGGGAACAATTGCACTCAAAGAGAAGTTTTTTCCATTGAGAGTGGGGGAGATTCAAACAAGAGGACATAAGTTGAGAGTTAAAGGGCAAAAGTTTAGGGGTAACATGAGGGGGAACTTCTTTACTCAGAAAGTGGTAGCTGTGTGGAATGAGCTTCCAGCAGAAGTGGTTGAGGCAGGTTTGATGTTGTCATTTAAAGTTAAATTGGATAGCTATATGGACAGGAAAGGAATGGAGGGTTATGGGCTGAGTGCAGGTCGGTGGGACTAGGTGAGAATAAGAGTTTGGCACGGACTAGAAGGGCAGAGATGGCCTGTTTCCGTGCTGTAATTGTTATATGGTTATGAGTGGAATGATATGCCAGCGCAAGTAGTGGATGTGGATTTGATTTCAACATTTGAGAAATTTGGATAGGTACATGGCTCGGAGGCTATGATCGAGGTGTGAGTCAATGGGACTAGACAGAATAACAGTTTGGCATGGACTAGATGGGCTAAAGGGCCCATTTGTGTACTGTGTGTTCCAGGTCTCTAGGAGTCTAATTGCAGGAGGACATAGGACAGTTACAGGTTGTATGTGGCAGCTGACCTCAAAGCTGTTTATCATCTCTTCATGTGCGATTTTGTAACTTGACAACTAGAGAAAAGTACCTTACCCATTAAAAGGAGAAAAATGACCTACAGTATTTCATTTGGAAAGATGCAGGCAGCTGGTGTTCAGGTATGTATCAAGTTAAGCAACATCGACAAATGGTAGTATATCTCCCCTTTGCAGGTTGCTTGGACATTGAACCTGCTCCTGTTGTGACAATGTTGGAATCTCTCAGAATATGAGTTGCCATGGATCAGGAAGACGGTCGCTCAGTGTTTTCAATCCCAGTTAGGAATGAGTAAAAAGTTCTGATGGCTCAGCAATACCCAGATAATGGTTGCAATGTGAAAAATTATGGCATAGTTCAAGATCACTTGATACATCAGCTAATCCCATAGGAAATAGTTTTCAATAGTTTTTAATCTTTTTGGTATCCACATGGAACAAATAATGAAAGAAGTAGCCAAACTAGTCAAATTGTAAACTCAAGAGATTCAAAGGTTCATTTTATCATGGAGTATGTATGCAGAATACAACTCTGAGATTTCTCTTCTCCAGCTAGCCATAAGATACTGAAAACCATAGAAGTAGTTGAAAGAAAACAGCCATCAATTCCCCACACGAAAAGAAAAAGAAGCAAAAACTCGTAAACCCCAGCCCCTCCCTCGCACAAAAACTAACATCACCCACATGGAGAAACAACAACAACAACAACATCAAACTCCCAACCCCCAGCCTGCCAATCGGTAATTTTAAAAAAACATAGAACTGAAAGAGGCTGGTGTGAACTGTTTGAACTGCATTCCAATCCATAAATCTCAGAATAATAACTCCAAGAGCACTGAGACTCAGAGGCCCCTCCAAGGGCAGCAACTCAAACCAGCCACCCCTCCAAGGGCAGAAACTTGAACTAGCAACACCTCTGAGAGCAGCGATGTGAACCAGCAGCCCATCCAATGGCGGTGACTTTGAACCAGCAGCCCCTCCGAGGGAAGCAATTCGAACAGGCAGCCTCTCCAAGGGAAGCAACTCGAACCAGCAGCCCCTCCGAGGGAAGCGACATGAACCAGCAGCCTCTCCGAGGGAAGCAACTCAAACCAGCAGCCCCCCCGAGGGAAGCAACTCGAACCAGCAGCCTCTCCGAGGGAAGTGACATGAACCAGTAGCCTCTCCGAGGGAAGCAACTCAAACCAGCAGCCTCTCTGAGGGAAGCGACATGAACCAGCAGCCTCTCTGGGGGAAGTGAATCAAACCAGCAGCCTCTCTGAGGGAAGTGAATCGAACCAGCAGCCTCTCCAGGGGAAGCAACTCAAACCAGCAGCCTCTCCAGGGGAAGTGAATCGAACCAGCAGCCTCTCTGAGGGAAGTGAATCAAACCAGCAGCCTCTCCGAGGGAAGCAACTCAAACCAGCAGCCTCTCCAGGGGAAGTGAATCGAACCAGCAGCCTCTCTGGGGAAAGCGACATGAACCAGCAGCCTCTCCAGGGGAAGTGAATCGAACCAGCAGCCTCTCTGGGGGAAGTGAATCGAACCAGCAGCCTCTCCGAGGGAAGCAACTCAAACCAACAGCCTCTCTGGGGAAAGCGACATGAACCAGCAGCCTCTCCAGGGGAAGTGAATCGAACCAGCAGCCTCTCTGAGGGAAGCGACACGAACCAGCAGCCTCTCTGGGGGAAGTGAATCAAACCAGCAGCCTCTCTGGGGGAAGTGAATCGAACCAGCAGCCTCTCTGAGGGAAGCAACTCAAACCAACAGCCTCTCCAAGCTCCTCCTTGTGGTAGCTCGTGCCTGCATTTCTCTCCTGGAGTTTTCTTGGAGACAGCAGAGTGCTAGCCCACTCGATCAAATTATGGACTGTAAGTCACAGGCTCCAACAGTATCAAAGTCAAAATTAAGATAGAAAGAATAGGTAGAAGACGTAGAAAAACGGAAATGATTGACTATCTGGAAGACGTCGCCCGAGGAATCGTTGCTTGCTGGCATCATCTTAACTGCAAATATGCTTCTGCAGATGCTAGACTTCTTGAGCAAAATACACAAAAGTGCTGGAGAAAGAAGGCATCTAATAGGAGAGGATAGAGGACCATGGAAGAAAGAGAAGGAGGAGGGGATGGACAGGGTTGGAAAAAGAAGATCTGAGAGCATAATCAAAATGGAGAATGGAAAAAGAGAGAAGGAGGCATGGACGATAAATTACCAGATGTTAGACAAAATTGAAGTTCATGCCATTAAACTAGAGACTACTAAGACAGAATATGAGATGTTGCTCCTCCAAACTGAGTTTGGCCTCATCAAGGCAGTAGAGAAGGCTATGGACAGACAAGTCAGAATTACTCTGTATAATAATTTGAATTGCATGATCACTATGCAGGTAAAGCTTTTCATTATATCTCAGTACATGTGATAATTATAAGCAAACTTCAATTCCAATTCCAAACACTGACAGCCATTAACTAATCATCTCTTAAGTATGGCACACACACCCCTCTACATCAGCAGCACCGCAGTGGGAATTGCAAGCAGTTTCAAACTTTTGGGACTGACATCGCACACAACCTCTCATGGTCTCAGCACTCATCCTATACAATCAGGAAAGCTGAACAAAGTCTCTACTTTCTGAGGAGGCCGCAGAGAGCTGGACTTTGCATGTCTATGCTCACGTCATTCTACAGATGCACAGTAGCGAGCATTCCGACAAGTGGCATCGATGCTTGGTATGGAACTTGCTCTGCAGTGGACAGAAAGGCTCTCCAATGGGTCATCAAAACCAACACATACAGCACCGGCATCAGCCTATCTGCCATCAAGGACATAAATATAGAAAGGTGCCAGGAAAGGGCCAGTAACAGCATGAAGGATCCCACCCACCCTGCTCATGGATTGTTGTCCCACTCCCATCAGGGAGGAGGCTACGTAGCATCCACGCCAGGATCACCAGACTCAAAAACAGTTACGTTCCCCTAGCACAAAATCCACCACTACTTTATTATTTCCTGTTGAAGGAAGATTTGATAGAGGTATACAAATTCATGAGGGCTATAAATAGGGTAAATGCAAATAGGCTTTTTCCACTGAGGTTGGGTGGGACTACAACTAGACGTCATGGGTTAAGGGTGAAAGGTGAAAGGTTTAAGGGGAACATGAGGAGAAACTTCTTTACTCAGAGGGTCTTGAGAGTATGGAACAAGCTGCCAGCGCGAATGGTGCATACAAGCTTGATTTCAACCTTCAAGAGAACTTTAGATAGGTGCATGGATGGTACGCTTATGGAGGGCTATGGTCTGGGTGCAGATCGATGGGAGTAGGCAGTTTAAATGGTCCGGCACTAGATAGGCCAAGGGGCCTGTTCCTGTGCTGTATTTTGCATGTCTGTATTCAAAAAGCAGTGATTTTTGTCACTGATAGTTAGCAAGTAATAAACAAGACAATTCTGAACTGTTTTGCTCGCTGTGGTTTCAAGCAATTCGGGCTTGGAAATGCTAGAAAATGTATCAATATCAGTACTTCACCAAGACAGGAACTATGAAGAATTTGAAGGTATCGACATTTGTTGTGAATGATACAGTGAAAGTGAAGATTTGGAGGATGCAATCATCGGCAGGATTCTTTGAAGGCAGTCCTGCACTAGGTTCTGCATTGATTTTGGTCATTTACAGTCAATCCAAAGAACACTGCTGTGTACACTGAATGAATTGCTCCATCAATAACTATTAGGAACGGAAACAGTTTTATGGTACTGTAGTTGTTTTGGTAGTGTTCTAATTTAATCTGTATTTCATTTAAATACATAAGTTGTACTCAGTTAAATGGTAGTTTGGCATTTTTCTACCTTTTTAACTATTTCCATGAAACTTTGGCTAATTGGGGCGGCATTTAATTGGGCCAAGATGTACTGATCCCGATGTGCCCCAATTAACTGGGATCCACTGTACATGAAACCAAGTTCAGCGATCTCAGAGAATCTGATATAGTTAAATTGAACACAGACACCACTAACCTCTTTCATTAGGCATTGTTTATAAATTCTAACATTATCTTGAACAGTTTTGAGTTCTCTTCGCTCAATCCGCACTCCTTCCCTCAATCAGAATCAACTGTATTATCATTGAAATATGCTGTGAAATTTGTTCTTTTAAAGCAGCAGTTGTGCAAGCCATAAAAATTTTCTATATGAAATAAATAGTGTGTAAGAGGAAGAATACAATAGTGTTGATAGATTCATGGGTAGTTCAGAAATCTGATGGGGGAGGGGAAGGAACTGTTCCTAAGACATTGAGTATGGGTCTCTAGGCTCCGTACCTCCTCCCCGATGGTAGTAATGAGATTCTTTAGTAGTGAGGTTCTTTAATAATGATCAACCTCATTAAATCAGAAATTTTCTGTAGTCGTACAGCACTGCTATTTCTCATTTACTTATTACTTCTTAAGATTTTAGCTCGTGTTTGCAATCAATGGAGAAGTTGTATTAGTATGGGTTTGTCCAACTAATACTAATTCAAACTTTACAAAAAGCATCAATGAGGTGTTATTTTTGCAAGGAATTTTACTGTTAATCAAAAGTTAAATGATTTGTGCTTTGTACGGTCCTCTCTACATATCAAAACCACAAACAATGAATGAAATACTCCAGAAGGAAGACAATGAAGCTTGAAGTAATATTTAGTTTCCTGAAGCTCAATATAATCGTAATGGGAAAGCTGAAGGATTTTAGCATTTCTGTGGAGAATGACCTGCTTGTCACCCTGAGCTGTCAGGCTGTCAGTTGTTGGTCACTCACAATGTCAGTCATTTGCACTTTGATAACACGTTCATCAAATCACTCGAAATGTGGTAGGCTGATGTTTTAATCCTTATGTCACGGTTTCAGAAACATACAACAAATGGTCAGTTGATGACACAAGAATCAAGTATAGAATGTTCTATACTGTACATCTGTGACAGCACACTTAGTAATCATTCTCACTGTCAGCTGAATGCCTGAGAGTGCACAAATCATTCTTTCAACTCAGGCAGTAGTGGCAGCATGGTGTTATACTTCCTGTTTAGCTAATACTGAATGTTGAGGCATAAGGAGAAACACAAGCGATTCTACAAATGCTGGAAATCCTGAGTAACACACAGAAAATGCTGGAGAAACTCAGCAGGTCAGGCAGCATCCATGGAAATGAATAAACAGTCGATATTTCAGGCTGAGATCCTTCATCACGATGAGGCCACTAACTTATAAACTGGCCAGTCATTCAGGATAAATCTAGTACAAAATGCATTCAAGGTTCAAAGTAAATTTATCATCAAGATACTTACTGTATATGTCAGCATACACTTCTTTGAGATTCATTTTCTTGCGGGCATTCTCAGTAAGAAAAAGAATTAGGGTAGAATCAATGAGAAGTTACACATAAAGAAAGACTGACAAGCAATCAATGTGCAAAAGAAGACAATCTGAAAATCCAAAAAATAATAAATAATGAATGACTGAATGCTGAGAACATGAGTAGTAGAGTCCTTGAAAGTGAGGCCATAGCTGAGGTGAGTACAGTTCGCCACACTGGTTTGGGGGCCTGGTGGTTGAAGAGTAATGAGTGATAAAACTAATCTCATAATTAACAGGGTTATTGTAGAAAACAGCTAAATACTTTACTTCTAGCTTGTAAACTGGCCAGTCTTTCAGGATAAATTCAGTGCCAACTGTGAGGTGGCAGATAAAACAGACTTACTACAACCATTTCAAAGGTAAATGTAATGATTATCTGAAGTGACTTGAAAGGCAGTAATCAAATATAAACTAAAAGAGTGAGACTCGGTTTAATGCTATCGTTTGAGCTCTTAGATAGCAGCCAAAGTTAAATTGTTGAAAGTGTGTTTTATTATTAATAATGTTGGTCATGGAGTTCCTGTGTCATTCCTGAATCAGCTTGGGTCTGAAGCACATCTGTTGCTGCTGCCACCAGGCAGGATGTAATGAGTTCTTCGGCCTTGTGTGGGGAGCTGGTGAGCATTGGACTCTGAGGTTTTAGAGCACCTGAATTGGTTAATTGTTGCTTAACAAGAGTTTTTAATCGTTGAGGGTTCCTTGTGTTTTTCTTTTCAAGTGACTCGCTCCTTGTAATGAAGTCTCCTGGTGTTTTCTGTTTAAGTTTATTCTGTTAGGTTCAGGGATTCTGTGTTACTTGTATTATTTAAGCAGATGCCCGATTAGTGCTAGTTGTGAGGTCCTACTTTTGAGAATGTTACGTCTGGCAGTGTCATTGGCCGAGCTACCAATGTTCTGTTGGAATTCTGAATAAACTCTGTCACTCCATTGGAAGCTTTCTTTCCTCCGCTCTTGAGTTCCAACATTGCCAGTGCACAATGTGCTACAGGAACTACAAGAGCCTCAGCACTCACACCACCAGGTTTAGGAATAGTTATTACCCCTGGTTGTGTTTGTGCACGACTACATGTCAATTAAATAAAAGCACACACACACGGGTGGTGGCTTTAAATCGTGCATTCACATTGCAGTGAGAGAGAGAGAGCAATGCACATGCATAGACAAACAGCGTATGCGCAGACAACAGATCAGTACATAGTGCTAAGGGGGAAGTGGTCATTGCTGTAAAAGAAATAGATCTATACATTATACTTCCTTCCCCTTTAGATTAATGCAGCATAAAACTGTATATGTACAAAATATTAAATTTCCCTTTCATAAACCCATATTCCAAATAAACGTGCTTTCACAATAATCGCTAACTTCACAGTTCTAAAGATTCAGCCTTTTGGGTGGTGCTCGATTTCTTTCAGTATAGTGCCTCTGGACCTGTGCAGTGGCATCAGGTTTGGCAGGTGTCTTGTCAACAATAACATTCTCATTGCAATTTGTTCTGGTAAGGCATTTCTAGCGAAGATAGTCCTCAGAGCAGAGACAATCTTGGCTGAGGCAGTTGACTTCATTGGTATAACCTCCTGCCACTTCAAATGAGCATCCAAAGCAATCAGAAATATGGTGTCTATTAATGGCCCCGCACAGTCAATATGTACTCTTTGCCATGGTGATGATGGCGACTCCTATGGTTTTAATGGTGCCTGTGGGGGGTACATTTTGAACTCTTTGGCAACCTGAACAGCTTTTGGCCGAGTCTTCAATCTGCTTATCTTTTCTCAGCCACCACACATAGCGTCGGATGAGACTCTTCATCTTATCTGTACCCAGATGTCTTTTCTGCAGATTCTTTGTGCAGTTTAGAGGGAACCACAACAGGAGATCCACACATCAGCATTCTTTGACATATCGACAGTTGGTCTCATCTTGCTGAGAACTCTGAAAACATAGGATTACGACGAGCTGGCCATCCTTGCATGGTGATAACATCCCCTACCTGCTGATGATCAACACTGGTGCACCTCAGGAGTGTGTGCTTAGCCTACTGCTCTACTCTCTATACCCATGACTGTGTGGCTAGGCACTGCTCAAATACCATCTATAAATTTGCGGATGATACAACCATTGTTGGTAGACTCTCAGATGGTGATGAGAGGGTTTACAGGAGTGAGATATGCCAACTAGTGGAGTGGTGCCACAGCAACAACCTGGCACTCAACATTGGAAAGATTAAAGAGCTGATTGTGAACTTCAAGAAGGGTAAGATGAAGGAACACATACCAATCCTCATAGAGGGTTCAGAAGTAGAGAAAGTGAGCAGTTTTAAGTTCTTGGGTTTCAAGATCTCTGAGGATATAACCTGGTCCCAACATACTGATGCAGTTATAAAAAAAGCAAGACAGCGACTATACTTCATTAGGAGTTTGAAGAGATTTGGAATGTCAAGAAATATACTCAAGGACTGTTATAGATGTACCATGGAGAGCATTCTGACAGGCTGTAGCACTGTCTGGTATGGGGGACTACTGCACAGGACCGAAAGAAGATGCAGAGGGTTGTAATTTTAGTCAGCTCCATCTTGAATACTAGCCTACAAAGTACCCAGGACATCTTCAAGGAGCATTATCTTAGAAAGGCAGCAGCATTATTGAGGACCTCCAGCACCGAGGACATGCCCTTTTCTCGCTGTTACCATCAGGTAGGAGATACAGAAGCCTGAAGGCACATACTCTAGCAAATCAGGAACATCTTCTTCCCCTCTACCATCCAATTCCTAAATGGACATTGAACCCTTGGACGCTACCTCACTTTTTAAATATATATTATTTCTGTTTTTTGCACAATTTTTAATCTATTCAATATATGTATACTGTAATTGATTTACTTATTTTTTTATTATGATATTTTGGGTTTTTTCTTCTATATTATATATTACGTTGAACTGCTGCTGCTAAGATAACAAATTTCATGACACGTGCTGGTGATAATAAACAGGATTCTGATTCTGATTTGATAAACTTCTGACAATGTTGGGTCATTCCTTGTTTCCCTTTGTAGCTGGCCCACCGGTGTGGAACACTTCTGCTAGGCCACAGTATGAAGACTTTTCTTCTTCAGTTGACAATAGTGGAAGACATGACAAGCCATGGGCATTGCTGTGTTGTTTGTACCCTTGGACTCTATGTCATAAGAGTGAGCTTTCAGGAATAGTGCCCAACATAGCAATCATCACTGGCATTTCCTTCCTGGAATTGAAAATGGACAGGAGAGGCTGGTGATCTGTCACTAGCGTAAGCTTTTGTCCGTAGAGGTAGTGGTGGAACTTCTTTATTCCCCATACTAGATTAAACATCTCTCAGCCAACCTTTGCATAGTTGCATTCTGAGCTTATCAGTGATCTTGAAGCAAAAGCAGTTGGGCATTGAAATCCATCTTTCATAATGTGTGACAAAGCAGCTCCAATTCCATAAGGGGATGCATCACACGCCAGTCTGATGGGCAGTGATGGGTCATAATAGGTGAGCAGTTCATCAGATGTTATGAGTCTCTTTGTTTCCTTGAATGCTTTTTCACATCTTTCTGACCATTCCCACTTTACTCCTGTCTGTAACAGTATGATCAATGGTGCAGCACTGTAGCAATGTTTGGGAGAAACCAGTGGTAGGAGTTTACAAGGCCCAAGTATGACCTGAGTTGTGACACATTTTCCAGTTTGGGTGCCTGTAGCACTGCTTCAGTCTTCTCTTGTCAATGACATGTCCACAATATGCGATTTCACTCTTGAAAAACTCACATTTCTCTCTCTTTGCACACAGACCATACTCACTCAGCCTGGTCGGCACTTTACCAAGGCAGTGGAGGTGCTCTTCATCATTCTTGCCAGTCTCAATGATGTCATCAAATTAATATTGTACTTCTGGGATATCTTCGAGTACTTGGTCCATTGCTCTTTGCCAAATTGCTGAAGCTGATGTGATGCCAAAGACAAGACAATTATACTGAAACAGTCCCTTGTGAGTAATGATTGTGAGGAGGTTCCTGCCTGACTCCTCAATCTTCATTTGCAGATGGGCTTGTGACAAGCCTGCCAAAGATGCAAAAATGTCTTCTATTTGTGCCGGGAGATACTGCATAGTACGCAGCGCAGGATTCATGCTCACTTTGAAATCCCTACATATGCGAACAGCTCCAGCCGTCCTGTTCTTGATCACCAGGACAATGAGTATGGCCAAATTGTTGTACTCAACTTTGGAGAGAATTCCAGACGCCTCTAAGCTCTGCAGTTCAGCATCCACTTTAGGATGTTGTGCGAAAGGCACTGGGTGAGCTGTATGGAATCTTGGTGTTGCTGTTTCATCCGGTTCAATTCTGGCCTTTGACAATGAGGATGGGATGGCTTTAACTGGAGTATTCACATTGCAGCGAGAGAGAGGGAGAGAGAGTAATGCGCATGAGGAGACATCAGCACATGCACAGGCAGCAGATCACTACATAGGTATGGGGAGAGGTCATTGCTCGAAAAGAAATAGGTCTATACATTACACCCCTCAACCATCAGGCTCTTAAACCAGAGGGGATAGCTTCACTAAACTTTTTGTACTTTCAAGGACTCGACCTCATGTTCTTGATGTTGTCACAGGAAAATAGCATCCATCATCAGGGACCCATACTACTCAGGTCATGCTTCCTTCTCTCTTCCGCCATCAGGCAAGAGGCATTGGAGCCTCAGGATCCACACCACCAAGTTCAGGAACAGTTATTACCCCTCAACCATCCGGCTATTGAACCCAAGTAGATAACTTCGCTCAACTTCTCTTGCCCCATCACTGAATTGTTCCTACCATCTGTGGACATGCTTTCAAGGACTCTTCATCTCATGTTCTCCATATTTATTGCTTATTTATTTGTTATTATTTCTGTTTTTCTTTTTATATTTGCACAGTTTGTTGTTTTTTGCACATTGGTTGTTTGTCCATCCTGTTGTGTGAGGTCTTTCATTGATTGTATTGTGTTTCTTGTATTTACTGTAAATGCCTGCAAGACAATGAATCTCAGGGTTGGATGTGGTGACATATATGTAATTTGATAATAAATTTACTTTGAACTTTTAACTTTGAGTTCAGTGCTCCTAAAAAAAGGCTGAAGTGTTGCTTCAGTTATCACTTTGTTTATTCAACTATTATCACCCGCGTTCATTTATCAAAAGTCTTAATTCTGAGTTTAAAAATTCCACTATGCTCTATGTGAAATGAAAATAATATTCAAATGCAGTATACAAGTATATAATAAGAAAAACAAAGTCAATGTTTCAGGTCTTTGATCTGATAAATATTCCCAGGACTTTACATTTTATTTGTGATTTTTCAACCGTCTGCAAATTTATTTCATTTTAAGTGAATATATAATGTAGGCTGCCAGTCAAGTTCCAGATTGAGTTTATTGGAAGTACTATCATCTGAAAGAGGCAATAAATGAAGAACACATTCACCCGTCCTGGTCATTCAAAGAGATGTTAAAGAATTCATAGTACTATTGAAATAGAGGAGATAGTTTCTGAGATTGTGTATGTTAAATGGCTGTTGTGTTTCCAAGTATAACAATAATGACTGCACCACTATAATTCATCTTCCATGAAGTGCTTTGATATGGTTTTGAAATATCTGGTAAGTCTCTATATAAATGCAAACTCTCTGTTTGAATGACTTATCTGTCATTTTGATTATTGAATAGGGTGAAATTTTTCTTAAGTTAATGAAATATTTGTCACTGATTTGTCACATTCTGACATGAAGAAATTCATTAATACAACTACAGGCCAGATGTCCTCATGACATGTTGTCAGCTATGTTGTCACAGTACTTTTATAGAGCAGTTATGAGTTCTCTTTGTTCCTAACAAGGTACAAATCAGAAATATGGTATTATCCTATCAATTACCCTAAGCATTCATTCTCTGCACAACCAGTGTTCAACAATGAAGGGAAACCTATGCTTGACCCTACTAGGAGAAGGGCTATCTTAGATTGGGTGTTGTGTTATAACCAGATCTTATTAGGGACCTAAACGTAAAGGAACCTTGAGGAGGCAGTGATCATAATATGTTTGAACTATACTACAATTTGAGAGGGAGAAACATAAGTCACATGTATCATTATTGCAGTGGAACAAAGGGAATTACAGAGGCATGATAGAGGAGCTTGCCCAGGTGGATTGGAGGAAGATACTGGCAGGGATGAAGGCAGAGCAGAGATAGCTGAAGTTTCTGGAGGTAGTTCACATGGCGCTGGATTAATATGTCCCACAGAAGAAGTCTTCAAATGGCAGTGGTAGGCAACCGCAACTGACAAGTGAAGTTGAGGACTATGTAAGAACTAAGGAAAGGCCATAAAAGGTAGCAAAAGTGAGTGGGAAGTTTGATGATTAGGAAGATTTTAAAATCCAATAAAAGGCAAATAAAAAAAGCTATAAGAAGGGAAAAACTGAAATATTAGGATAAACCAGCCAATGATATAACACAAGATACCGAAAGATTTTTCAGTTATATAAAGAGTAAAAGTGGGTTGAGTTGATATGGGACCACTGAAAATGATGCTGGTTAGGTAGTAATGGGGAACAAAGAAATGGCAGGTGAATTTATGAGTACTTTCAATCAGACTTCACTGTGAATTGAATTGATTTTATTATTTACATCCTTCACATACATAAGGAGTAAAAATCTTTACTTTACATCTCCGTCTAAATGGCAAAGTACAATTTATAGTCATTTGTAATAAATAGTATATACAACAGAACAGTCAATATAGCATAGAAATACGATTGTATCAGCGTGAATTAATCGGTTAGATGGCCTGGTGGAAGAAGCTGTCCCAGGGCATGTTGGTCCTGCCTGGCTTTTATTCTGCAGTACCGTTTCCCAGGTGGTAACAGCTGGAACAGTTTGTGGCTGGGGTGACTTGGGTCCCCAATGATCCTTTGGGCCCGATTTACACACATGTCTCTGTCAATGTCCTGAATAGTAAGGTTCACATCTACAGATGCGCTGGGCTGTCCGCACCACTCCCTGCAGGTCCTGTGATTGAGCGAAGTACCGTCCCCATGCCAAGCAATGATGCGGCCAGTCAGGATGCTCTCAATTGTGCCCCTGTAGAAAGTTCTTAGGATTTGGGGACCCATACCAAACTACTTCAACCGTCTGAGGTGAAAGAGGCACTATTGTGCTTTTTTTTCACCACACAGTCAGTATGCACAGACCATGTAGGATCCTCGGTGATGTGTATGCCAAAGAAATTAAAGCTGTTCACCTTCTCGACCCCAGATCCGTTGATGTCAATACGGGTTAGCCTGTCTCCATTCCTCCTGTAGTCCACAACCAGCTCCTTTGTTTTTGTGACATTGAGGGAGAGGTTGTTTTCTTGACACCACTGTGTCAGAGTGATGGCTTCTTCTTTTTAGGTTGCCTCATTATTATTTGAACTAAGGCCAATCAATGTAGTATCATCAGCAAATTTAGTTAGCAGATTGGAGATGTTGGTGGCAACACAGTGATGGGTATACAGGGAGTAACGGAGAGGGCTTAGGACACAGCTCTGAGGGACACCTGTGTTGAGGGGCAGAGGGGCAGAGGTGAGGGAGCCCACTCTTACCACCTGCCGGCAATCCGACAGGAAGTCCAGGATCCAGCTGCACAAGGCAGGTTGAAGGCCGACGTCTCTTGAGCTTCTTTTCGAGTCTGGATGGAACTATGGTGTTGAATGCTGAACTGTAGTCCAAGAACAGCATTCTCACGTAAACACCCTTCTTCTCCAGATGTGCAAGGACGGTGTGTAGGGCTATGGTGGTTGCGTCATCTGTTGATCGGTTGTGTCGGTAAGTGAATTGTAGGGGGTGCAGTGTGGGTGTTAACATGCTGCAGATGTAATCCTTGACCAGCCTTTCAAAGCATTTGCTTATTATTGAGGTGAGTGTGACAGGATGCCAGTCGTTCAGACATGTTACCTTGGTCTTTTTAGATACAGGGACAATGGTGGATGTTTTGAAGAAAGAGGGCATTCTACGCTGGGAGAGGGGAAAGATTAAAAATGTCTGTAAGCACACCTGCCAGTTATGCTGAGCACACCCTGAGTACTTGCCCTGGATGACTTCTGGTCCTGCAGCCTTGTGACTGTCCACTCGTTGGAAACCCCTATGTACTTCAGCCTCTGAGATGACTAAGGTGCAGGTCGCTTCAGCAGCTCTCCTTGGAGGCTCAGTGTTCGTGATATTGAACCGAGTGTAAGAAAGATTTAACTCATCTGGGAGAGAGGGAGTGATGTTGGCAATACCACTACGCTTAACTTAGCAGTCTGCGATGGTGTGCAGACCTTGTCATAAGCTGCATGGGTTGTTGTGGAAGACACTAGCAGCATGCCAGAAGTCCATGAGGGTCAGGGAGCAGGAGTGAGTGCCATTGCTGTTACAAAGGAAAAATTGTGAGGCAAACTGAAAGATCTTAAGATGGTAATGCCACCTGGGCCAGATGGACGACATCCCAGAGTCCTGAGAGAGATTGCTGAAGACATATGGTTGCATTGGTCATGATCTTTCAAGAATCACTTGATTCTGGGATGGTCCTGGAAGACTAGTAGATTTCAAATTTCACTCCACTCTTTAAGAAGGGAGGAGGGCAAAAGAAAGGAAATTATAAGCCAGTTAGCCTAACCTCTGGTTGGGAAAGTGTTGGAGTCCATTATTAAGAATGAGGTAAACACAAGGAAATCTGCAGATGCTGGAAATTCAAGCAACACACACAAAAAATGCTGGTGAACGCAGCAGGCCAGGCAGCATCTATAGGAAGAAGTACATTCGACGTTTCGGGCCGAGACCCTTCGTCCTGCGGGAAGTGCATCAACTTCAGCTCCTGAAAGACCGCATTAAGGAGCTGGAGCTGGAGTTGGTTGAACTAAGGATCATTGGGAAGGCAGAGCAGTTGATAGACAAGACTTTTGAGCAGGTGGTTACACCCAGAGTGCAGGATTCAGGGAGGAGATGGGTGAAGACCAAGAGAGGAAAAGGGAGAAAGAAGTCAATGCAGGGCCCCCCTGTAGCCATTCCCTTTGGGTACTGCTGAAGGGGATGATCTGCTAGGCAAGGAAGAAGCAGCTGGACCAATAGTACTGTGGTCGGCTCTGAGCCTCAGGGTGAAGTCAGGCAGAGCAATAGTCATGGGGGACTCGATACTTCAGGGGACAGATAGGAGATTCTGTGGCAGCAAAAGAGATGCCATGATAGTCTATTGCATCCCGGGTGCTAGGGTCCAGGATGTCTCTGAGCAGTTGCAGAATATTGTTGAAGGGGAGGATGAGCAGCCGGAGGTCGTGGTACATGTTGGTACCAATGACAAGGCAGGAGAGGGGTAGAGGTTCAACGCAGTAAGCTTAGGGAGTTCAGAATGAGGCTGAAAGTCAGATCCTCCAAGGTGGTAGTCCCCGGATTACTCCCGGTGCCACGAGCTGGGGAAGATCAGAACAGGAAGATAGCACAGATGAATGAGTGGCTGAGGAGGTGGTGCAGGGGGCAAGGTTTTAAGTTCTTGGATCATTGGAATCTTTTCTGGGGAAGTTGTGACTTATACAAGTGGGACAGGTTGCACCTGAATTGGAGGGGAACCAACATCCTGGGATGGAGGTTTGTTAATGCTATTGGGGAGGGGTTAAACTTGATTTGCAGGTGGGTGGGAACCAAAGTGAAGAGGCAGAGGATGGGGAAGTTGGCACATAAGTAGAGACAGCATGTAGGGAGCTGGTGAGGAAGGATTGGCAGATGATAGAACAAAAATGCACTCAGTCAGATGGTTTGAGATGTGTCTATTTTAATGCAAGGAGTATCATAAACAAGGTGGATAAAACAATTGTGGGCATGACTTACAGTGGACTGAAACGCTTGAGCATATACATTAAGAAAGAGGATGTGCTGGAGCTTATGAAAAGCATTGTTACAAAGGTCACTGGGTCTGGTCGAGAAACACCCCAGGCAAGGGAGGAGACTGCTGAGCTTCTGGCAGTGATCCTTGCATCATCAATAGGGACGGGAGAAGTATCAAAGGATTGGAGTGTTGCACATGTTGTTCCCTTGTTCACGAAAAGGAGTAGAGATGGCCCAGGAAATTATCGACCAGTGAGTCTTCTTCAGTGGTGGGCAAGTTGTTGGAGAAGATCCTGAGAGGCAGAATGTATGAGCATTTGGATAGACAGAATCATTTTGGTAAATCAACTTTGAAGACAGAATAGAATATTAATAGTAAGATTCTTGACAGTGTGGAGAATCAGAGAGATCTTGGGGTCTGTGTCCAGAGGACACCCAAAGCTGCTGCAATGTTGTTAAGAAGGCATACGGTGTGTTGGCCTTCATCAACCATGGGATTGGTTTCAAGACCTTAGTTAGATCCCACTTGGAGAACTGTGTTCAGTTCTGGTCACCTCACTACAAGAAAGATGTGGATACAATAGAGGAGTGCAGAAGAGATTTACACGGATGTTGCCTGGATTGGAGATCGTGCCTTATGAGAATAGGTTGAGTGAACTTGGTCTTTTCTCCTTGGAGTGACAGAGGATGGGAAGTGACCTGACAGAGGTGTATAAGGTGATAAGAGACATTAATCATGTGGATAGGCAGAGGCATTTTCCCAGGGCTGAAATGGCAATCATGAGGGAGCATAGTTTAAAGGTGCTTGGAAGTAAGTACAGGAGGATGTCAGATGTACGTTTTTCACACAGAGAGTGGTAGGTGCTTGGAATGCACTGCCAGCGACGGTGGTGGAGGTGGATACAATAGGGTCTTTGAAGAAACTCTTAGATAGATACATGGAGCTTAGAAAAGTAGAGGACTATGCACTAGGGAAATTCTTGGCAGTTTCTAAAGTAGGTTACATGGCCGGTCCAACATTGTGGGCCAAAGGGGCTGTAATGTGCTGTAGATTTCTATGTTATGTGTTCTATATTATCTTAATGCAGAGAAAATTCAAATATCAGAGGTGCAGAGGGACTTAGGAGTCTTCATGCAAGACTCCCAGAAGATTAATTCACAGGTTGAGTCTGCAGTAAAGAAGGCAAAAGCAGTATTGGTATTTATTTCAAGGGGAATAGAAAATAAAAGTAAGGAGATAATTCTGAGGCTTTATATGAAACTAGTCTGGCTGCACTTGGAGTATTGTCAACAATTTTGGGCCCTTTATCTTTGTCAAATCTTTACTCCTTGTTTGATTTGTAAAGCCAGATGGTCAATTTTATGTCTAAGATTCACACTTTCAATACAGTTGTGTGTCGCCTGCATAGCTGTGGTAAAGATCTTGTGTTTTGAAGTAATCTGTCATAATGGGAGCATGTAGAGTGAGAATAACGGGCCAGGAATTGATCCTTGCAGCACACTAATCACAATTATCATGTATTTTGGATGCACCATCACCACCTCTAACAAAGAATTTTCTTCCTATTATATGTTTGAAACCAGCTTAAGACGGTATCAGAAAGACCTACCCATTGACTTTGGCAGTTTATGGGAATGCTGTGATCTCTGGTATCAAATGCTGCACTCAAATGTGAGAGAACGAGAACTGATTATGTTACCTGCATCGGCATTAAGCCGTAAGTCATTATCTACTTAAGGCAATGCCATTTCTGTACTATGATTTAATCTAAAACCTGATTAATACTTGTCAAGAATAGAATTTTTATTCAAGTAATCATTTAATTACTTTTTTACAAAAAACTACTTTTTCTAAAATTTTACTTAGAAAGGGTAGGTTGGAAATAGATCTAAAATTGTCCAAAAGAGAGCAGTCTAGATTGTTTTTTTCAGCAGGAGTTTAACTCCTGCAGTTTCTAAGGAATCTGGAAAAATGCCAGAAACTAGTAAGCGATTAACTATGTCGAATACACTGTCGATTAGCGCATCAGAGATTTCTTTTAAAAAGCCTGTGGGAATAAGATCAAAGACACAAGTGGGCGGTTTTAGCTGAGTAATTATTTCTCAAAGTTCAGGTAAACTTATTTAAATTTAAAAGATCTCTCTACCAGCCTAAATGTCTACTCCCACCACCCCCCCCCCCCACCTCTATCAGTTGCATTTCATGATATTTGCCTTGCAGAAATTCCCAAGGTAATACACGCAAAATGCTGGAGAAATTCAGCAGGTTAGGCAGCATCTAGGGAGAGGAATGAACAGCTGAAGTTTCAGGCGGAGATCTTTCATCAGAAATTGTCAAGGTGTCTCTTACAGCTCCTTGTAACGCATATCTCCACTATGTATGGGAGGCGGAATGCCATCACTACCAAAACTAAATTCGTTCCAGAGTGCAGCTAAATTGCCTGTCCTTTCTTATCTCTTAGTCAGGTTTGTGAAATCGCTGCATGGTAAATTTTTAGATTACGGGGGATTTGAGGGTTTTGAAGTCAGACAGGAAAGGAGATCAGATGAAATATTAATTTAGTAAATGACAAAGCAAGCTCAAATGACCATTCTTATGTCACTGATGATAGTAGAAAACAAAAGCGACAAGCTAATGTGATTACACTCCATAGTAAGCAGAAAATGAGACGTGACTTCCAGATTTATTGCGATATTTCTCAAGGTGATTCTTTTATTGAATTATTCACTTTGTAAAGTGGCAGAATATAATTTCTTGGTTGCATCAAGATCTAAATCTTTATTTACATTAAAGAAGGGCAGCATGATAGCATAATGCTTTACAGTGTCGGCGATCAGCAATCAGGGGTTCAATTCCCGCTGCTGTCTGGAAGAAATTTGTGCATTCTTTCTGTACCTGCGTGGGTTTCCTTCTACATTCCAAAGATATATGGTTTGGGTTAATGAGTTGTGGGGATACCAGAAGCATGGTAATACTTGCAGGCTGCCTCCAGTACATTTTCCGATTACTTTGGTTGTTGACGCAAATGACAAATTTTTACTGTAAGTTTTGATGTATAGCACATATGGCAAATAAAGTTCATCTTTAATCTTTATCTTTAAAAAGAAATTAGGTTTACAGTTACATTACAAAAAAGTATCATGAATTGAAATTTTAGTGTATTCCTTTTTTTATCCTCCTATAAATCACTGGGGACCACTGGGGACCCGAGTCATCCCAGCTACAATCTATTCCAGCTGCTACTATCCGGGAAATGGTACTGCAGCAAAAAAGCCAGGACCAACAGGCTCCAGAACAGCTTCTTCCACCAGGCCATCAGACTGATGAACTCATGCTGATTTGAGTATAGTCTATATTACATTGACTGTTCTATTTATTATAAATTACTATGATTGCACATTGCACATTTAGATGGAGACAGAACGTAAAGATTTTTACTCTCATGTATGTGAAGGATGTGAGAAATAAAATCAATTAAATTCAATTCAATTCATAACGTGGTAGCACATCGAGAGACCGGCCATGAACTTTCTGACCTCTGTTACTTAACACTGTGCTCATGACTAAGTTGCACTGATTTTATATACCTTTGAGACATACCAGAAAAAAAAGATAGTTCCAAATTTCTAAATATATTCTGAAATGTAGGGAAAATTACACTGGTTCTGTTTGCATTTGGATATCTACTCTTGTTAACTCACCTGTATTACGCTGATTACACTGGTTCTCAGTTTGCGTTTGGATATCTACTCCTGGCGTGTGGGCACGTGGCCAAGTGGTTAAGGTATTGGACAGCGACCTGAAGGTCGTGAGTTTGAGCCCCAGCCAAGGCAACGTGCTGTGTCCTTGAGCAAGGCACTTAATCACACATTGTTTTGCGACGACACTGGTGCCAAGCTGTATGGGTCCTAATGCCCTTCCCTTGGACAACATTGGTGTCATGGAGAGGGGAGACTTGCAGCATAGGCAACTGCTGGTCTTCCATTCAACCTTGCCCAGGCTTGCGCCCTGGAGAGTGAAGACTTTCCAGGTGCAGATCCATTGTCTCGCAAGACTAACGGATGCCTTTAAATCTACTCATGTTAACTCACCTGCATTACACTGGTTCTCAGTTTGCGTTTGGATATCTACTCATGTTAACTCACCTGCATTAGCTTTTCAAAGTCCTTGATTATGCACACCCTCATTATAATCACATTTCATTGAATTAGAAACATAGAAAGCCTACAGCACAATACAGGCTCTTCGGCCCACAAAGTTGTGTCGAACATGTCCTTACCTTAGAAATTACTAGGCTTACCCATAGCCCTCTATTTTTCTAAGCTCCATGTACCTATCCAAAAGTCTCTTAAAAGACCCTATCGCATCCACCTCCACCACCGTTGCTGGCAGCCCACTCCACACACTTACCACTCTCTGAGTAACAAAGGTATTTTGAAGCACATCAATATTACTCTCTTTTTACAGGACTTACCTAATTTTATTTTTATATATGGTTCTTGTTGTAATTTATGGTGTCTTTTACGTATTGTACTGTATTGTACTTCTGCTGCAGAACAGTAAATTTTGTGATGTACACTCTGTGGCCACTTTATTAGGTACATCTGTGCACCTGCTCGTCAATACAGACATATAATCAGCCAATCGTGTGGTAGCAGTCAATGCATAAAAGGGTAAGAGGTTCAGTTGTTGTTCAGACCAAACATCAGTGTGAGGAAGAAATGCAATCTTAATGATTTTGACCATGGAATGATGGTGCCATAGGGGGTAGTTTGAGTATCTCAGAAACTGCTGATCTCCTGGGATTTTAACACACAACACAACAGAATCGATTCTAGAGTTTACAGAGAATAGTATGAAAATGCCTTGTAAATGAGAGAGGTCAGAGGAGAATAGGCCGACTGATTGAAGCTGACAGGAGGGCAACAGTATCTCATATAATCATGTGTTACCACAGTGGTGTGCAGAAAAGCATCTCTGAACGCACAATATGTTGAACCTTGAAGTGGATGGGCTACCGCAGCAGAAGACTACGCTGGGTTCCACTCACGTACCTAATAAAGTGGTCACTGAGTGCAGATTTCTTATTGTAATTTGTAATACAGTATATTTTATGTATTGCTGCAGCAAAACAACAGATTTCACAGCATGTGTCAGTGATATTAAATCTGATTTTGATTGTGATTTGGAGTATTTAGGTCAGGGAGCAATTCAAACATAGAAATTGGAGAGATCTCCTTTGCAGAATTATACAAATACATTTTCTCAGCACCAAGGCTTCACTCTTTCACTTTTATCACAGTTCTTATAGTGAAACAGCACCCCTCTACTGATGTTATGCTTATAAACAGAAGATAACACTAAAATGTTACCTAATCAATGTGAGTTGCTTTGGGGTTAAAGTTTGCATTTTCCCACTGACAAGTGAAAACATATTGATCGTTTTATTCTATTTGCAATGTGTGTTAGTTCAATACACCTTGCCAGTCAATGAGCAAGTTCCAGAATGTAACCCTTTTTGTCTGCCTGCTGTATTTCATCCTCCAGATCCAAGATACTATTTTTGATTAATCACAAATGCTGCAGGGTCACAACTAGTGAATCTGTTTGTAGAGTGTCAGCTGATGTTGTCAGATAAATGTCTTAAGCTTAGCCAGGGATCATGCCCTTGCTTTAGGCTGTGCCAAATGTCTCCCTTTGTTGAAGAAGATAACAGCTACACCAGAAGCGACTGTAGTGTTTATCCACAGGAAGGGCTGACCCTTCCAGATGGAGGCTTGCCTTAGTGAAAGAATTACTGCACATCTCTTTTTTGAAACCTTAGAAATAAACTGCGGGATGTTTTTTCCATAATTGAGCACTTCTTTTAATCTCTTGAAGGCCTTTACCATTATCTATATGCTGGTGCCATTTAATATGAACAAATTAAGTTAATTATAGTCAGAAATAATATCTTTAAAATCCATTCCACTGATATTATATTCAATGTTAAAGATCTTTCTTTTATCATCACTAAAATAGGAATGTGTATTTGAAGGACTAATGCTGTATCACTGTCCTTTCCAGCTTTAAAGACAATAAGTCTTACGAGCAGAATTAGGCCATTTGGCCCATCGAGTCTACTCTGCCATTTCATCATGGCTGATCCATTTCCCTGTCAACCCTATTCTCCTGCCTTTTCCCCATAACCTTTCATATCCTGACAAATCAGGAACTTCTCAAACCCTACCTTAACTGCACCCAGTGACTTGGCCTCCACAGCCACCCCTGGTAACAAACTCCACAGATTCACCACCTTGTGACTAAAGAAATTCCTCTTCATCTCCATTCTAAATGGACGTCCCTTTAAAGCTACCTAAGCTTTTAAAGCTATTTGTTCTGATGCTGATGGCTCAACAAAGAAAATGCTGTGAAGAATTCCACCTGGGAAATAAATGAAACAAAATGCAGGAGGAACTGGGCAGGTCTGGACTTGATGAAGGGTCTCAGCTTGAAACGTCATCTGTTTATTTCTTTCCATAAATGCTTCCAGACCTGCTGAGTTACTCCAGCATTTCGTTGTATTGCTCTGGATTTCCAGCATCTTCAGAATCTCAAGTTTAAAATCAATAAAAGTGGCTCTTTAATAGGTCAGTTTGTTGGTAAAAACCCAACCTAAAGTCCATTAAGAATGGAAATTACCCTAATCCTATATCAACATGAATGAAAACAGAACGCTGGCAGAACACAGCAGGCTAAGCACTAGAGGCAGAAGGTGTAAATTAATCCTGTACTGAGAAAGAAGAGGAAAGATTTGCTAGGCATAGCAATATGAGAGGATGGGTGAATATGGGTCAGTAGGAGAGAGACGGAACCGGGGGAGAGCTTGGGAAAGGTAAATAGTGGGAGGAGAAAACCGGGGGATATGGGTTCCCTGAGACTGGAAAATTCAATGTTCAATAACCATTGCAGATAAGAGTAGGTGCTTCGCCAAGCAGCCACTGACTCTGTGATTGGTTTCACCAGTGTCAAAAATGCCACATTGTGAATAAGGAATACATCAGACCAGGTTAGAAGAGATGCAGGTCAGTCTTTGCCTCGTTTAGAGGGGTTGTTTAGGTTTCTGGATGGTGGTGAGCGAGGGAGTGCTGTTACATCTCCCACCACAATGTGCCAACCCCTTAACCTACTCAAAGATCAATCCAACCTTTCCTTCCCACATAGCCCTACAGTTTTTATTTCATCCATCTGCCTATCTTAGAGTCCCTGACATACCTGCTTCAAAACATACATCAAAATATTGAAACATAGGAGGGGTGATTGATAAATTCGTGGCCTAAGGCAGAAGGAGTCAATTTTAGAAAACCTAGCACATGTATTTTTACAACATTTACACACTTAGTCCAGCAGTCGTAGAGCATACGGATCCCTTCTTCGTAGAAGTCGGCGTCTTGGACCTCCAGAAAGTGATCCACACCAGGGGTGATTGATAAGTTCATGACCTAAAGTAGAAGGAGATGTTGAACTGCACGTTCATGTAACGAGAGCTGTATAACTCATCTCCTTCTACCTTAGGCCACGAACTTATCAATCACCCCTGCTGTGGATCACCTGGAGGTCCAAGACGCTCTTGTTACATGCACGTGCTGTTCAACTCTTTGAGTGATAATGCAGAAAGTTTGAAGTTAATAACTCATCTCCTTCTACCTTAGGCCACAAACTTATTAATCACCCCTGCTGTGGACCACCTCTACAAAGAAGGGATCCGTATGCTCCACGACCACTGGACTAAGTGTGTACATGTAGGAGGGGACTATATTGAAAATTAAATGTGCTGGGTTTTCTAAAATTGACTCCTTCTACCTTAGGCCACAAATTTATCAATCACCCCTTGTACAGTGAAATGATTGTTGCCATTAATAATGTGATGGAGGCAGCCCACAAGTGCCGTCATGCTTTGACACTAACATAGCATACCCACAACTTACTAACTTTAACTCATATGTACATCTAACTGTGGGAGGTAACCGATACGTTACCATGCTGCCTAGACTCTAATATTCCAGTACCCTTTACACAGAATGTCGCCAACTGCTAAAGGCAGCACAGTATCATTGCTGATAGCGTGCAATCACTTTACCGTGCCAACAATCACTGATCGGAGTTCAATTCCTGCCACTGTCTGTAAGGAGTTTGTATGTTTTTCCATGGCCGTGTGGGTTTCCTCCCACATTCCAAGATGTATGGGTCAGGGTTAGTGAGTTGTGGGCATGCTATATCATGCCGGGAGCATGGTGCCATTTAAACGCTCTGCCCAGCATATCCTCGCTGATTTGATTTGATGCAAATGATGCATTTTACTGCATGTTTTGATGTTTTAATGTACATGTGACAGGTAAGGCTAATTTCTCTAATAATGACACAAGGGTCTTCATAATACAATTGAAACATTCGCGCTTATTTACTATATGAACTGAAGCCAAACAGCTGCAAATTGTCTATTGATCATTATTCTTTGAACTCTTCCTTTGCAGCAAAGTTAACAAAATGGAAATTAGTTAAAAATTGTATAAATTAAAGTCAAAGGACAGTATTGATTCTATAAATGTCAATACATAGGCTCCAAACTAACAGATCTATTGAGCTGAAAATAATTCAGCCAAGTTTCAAAGGAACTGTGCAAGTCTTAGGCACATACTATATATTTATAGCTAGAGTATAGCTACTGTGCTGTAGTAATTTTATGTATTGCACTGTACTGCTGCAAAGAGAAACAAATTTCACAATATGTGTGAGTGATGATAAACCTTATTCTGATCTGGGTCACTATTGTGGACTGAGAGCGGGAAGGGGGCAGGGAGAAGAGAATCATGGTTGGGAAAAGGGGAAGTGAGTGGGCAGGGAGTGGGAAACCTGAGAGAGATATTCTGTAATGATCAATAAACCAATTGTTTGGAATGAAATGACCTTACCATGTGTCTCATGCTAGGTGTGTCTACACCTGCACCACTCCCACCCCTGGCACTCCTTCTCTGCCACCTGCCCCACACCCCTCCCATGGTACTCCTCTCTCACTACTCCCAACATGCTTTGCTCTCGCCAGATTTACAAACTCACTTTCCACTCCATGTTGACAAATACAATACTGCTTAAAAGTCTTAGGACCCTAATACATATATGCCTAAGACTTTTGCACAACACTGTAAATGAGTTTTTTTCAACTTCATACCATTACTTACAGTGTTTGAGTTAATGTTAGTAAGAGTACAATAGTTCGGTTAATCATGCTGATTATTTGCAATGAAAGTGTTTGGGTATGCTGCACAGTTTTAGTTAATGTAGATTGGTTTTTATTGAAACCAAGGATGTACAGAATTGATTCAGTATTGCGAAGTAAGGAAATTCCGGGCAACCTGGCATCCTTTTTGTATCAGATTATTCTAACGATATTGTCAGAAAATTGATATATTTCACACCACCAGAATCATTTAACCTTGATATAACCCAGTACCAGAACCCCACTGTGTAAAACGGATAAATATTGTGCAAACAATTTGCTCTATCTCAAGCTTTGTTCCTCCAACAATGACACAGATTTGGAAAGTAATAGAAGAAATAGAACCAAATCTCTGAAGGTCTTCATGTCAGACTTTTTCTGCTATGCACGCAGACATTCACCACAAATCCTTTTTTCATTAATAAAAAGCAAGGGGCAAAATGCCGTGTAGTCAGTCCAGTGAAACTGCAAGGCACAAAGTTTGCTTTCCTGTCTCTTTTACGGTTCTTAGTTGATATATAATTTAAGAACTATATTAATGTACTTATTTATTTTATTTATTGAGATACAGCACAGAATTGGCCTTTCGAGCTGCACAGATCAGCATCCTCTGATTTAACCATAACAGGGCAATTCACAATGACCAATTAACCTACTTACCAGTACGTCTTTGAACTGTGGGAGGTAACCGGAGCACCTGGAGAGAACCCACACATTCCACAGGGAGCACGTGCAGACTCATTGCAGATGATGTTGGAATTGAATTCTGAACTCTGATTCCCCCCCCACACCCCTCTCCAGAGGGGGCCGAGCTGTAATAGTATTGCACTAATCAGTACACTACAATACTCTATGCTGATTTAATTAATTTCTCATGGAGTCAATGAAAGAAGTTACTCCATGTTGGTCATTTGTTAAACCACTGAATTACAAACTGTAATCTTTATTGTTGGCCCCTATTTCAGTACAGTTAAGCCTGATTTTTGTGGGTGACACAGTAGCTTACTGGTTACTACAATGTTTTACAGCACCAGCAATCAGCAATTGGGGTTCAATTCCTGGTGCTGCCTGTAAGGAGTTTGTACGTTTTTCCCATGACTGTGTAAGTTTCATTCAGGTGCTCCAGTTTTCTCCCAAATCCCAAAAGGAGTGAAACAAAAGGTTTGCATTGAGTCCTGATGAAGGGTCTCAGTCTAAATCATTGACTGCTAATTCCCCTCCATAGATGCTGTCTGACCTACTGAGTTCCTCCAGCGTTTTGTGTATGTTGGTTTGCATAGAGTACTTGTCTTATCTGAAAAGCTGACATTTTTTGCAAGGCATGAGATGTAGATCTAAGGCTCAGAGATCTACCAGCTGTGCAAAAGCATAGTGGTGCAGAGGAAGAGTTGGCCTCAGATCTAACTGATTAAATTGATGATGGTTGAGTAATGGCATTGTGATTCAATGACTTGTATTCATGGGGATCTTGACAGGAAATAACAGTTGGAGATGATTTTGCCGAATGTGGCTTGCACTTTCTGGCTAATTTCATTCTGAATTAGAATCAGGTTTATTATCACTGACGTGTGCCATGAAATTTGTTGTTTTACAGCAGCAGTATAGTGCAATACACAAAAGAATTATGTTCCAATGAGAACTATAAAGAAAAATAAGTTGTGCAAAAAGAGAGCAATACATGAGGTATTGTTCTTGGGTTCATGGAACTCCTTTCCAGTTAAGATGGTGCTACCAAATGTATGCGGCAGCTTCCTGGTAGTCAAAAATTGAAGAAGTCTGACTAAAACTATCACTAAAAATAACTTTGCTGAGGTAAATTCTGTTAAATTATTGCCACAAATAGTGAAGAGGCGAGGAATGGTGAGGTGAATTCAGGGAATGAATTAATACAGATGGAATTCCGATGCTCATACAGCAGGCCCGGCAGTGAGGTTAGATTGCTCTGGGAGCCATTAGGAGAAGTTGGCATCCAGGCAGAGGAGATTCAATTTTAATGCTCTTATAACTGGTCTATGTGCGAGGTTGGATCACTCTGGAGCCAAGCTGATTTGAAAAGCTTGAGAGCAACTTCAGGCTGAGTGATGAAATCTGGGCTCAGAGCGAGTTGCTGGGCAGTGTGACCTAGGCCTGGGCCCTTTCGCAGCAGCGGTGGTACTCGACAGTTTAAACAATGGCCGAAGTCAGAGGCTAGAGCCAATTTCACTCGCTGACCGCAATGTTCTCTCCTCTCTCTAGGGCACCAGGCCTTTTGTTGTTCCATCGTTGGGTTAATTTAACTGCCAGCAAGACTAAACTAACAGACAGGGTGTCAGGCAGGATGAGAGCCGATTTCACTCATCCTCCACGATGGTCATCTGAGGCTATGAAAAGTGCCTCAGCTGTGGTGCCCTGTGTCTGCAAATATCATGAGCTTTGGGTTTGCTCCGTGTTGCTGTGGGGTTCGGAGCTGATCCTCAGTTTGGTTCAGAATGCTGTTGTTCGCTTCAATTGTTTGCATGACTTGCATTTTTTTTCTTTTTCTTGCGCATCAAGTGTTGGTCTTTTTTAAATTTACATTGGGTTCCTTTTGGGTTTCCTGCCTTTGTGACTACCTGTGAGCAAGCAAACCTCAAGGTTATATAATTTATGCATTCTTTGATAATAAATGTACTTGAATTCAAAAATCTGATGGCAGAGGGGAAGAAGCTGTTCCTAAAACATTGAGTGTGTGTCTACAAGCTCCTGCACCTCCTCCCTGATGGTAGCAATGAGAAGAGTAGGCATGTCCTGAATGATGAGGGTCCTTTATGATGGATGCCATCTTCTGGATGCATTGTCTATTGAAGGTGTGCTGGATGCTGGGGAGGCTAGTGCCCATGATGGAGCTGGCTGAGTTTACAACTTTCCGCAGCTTTTTCCGATCATGTGTATTGGCCCCTCCATACCAATTAGTCAAAATAATATCAACATCATTCAAACACTCTTTTATTCAATTGATCAAAGGGTGTAGTGGGAGATTGAAAATGATGGTGTACTTCATTGCCAAAGTCTATTTTTGCAGAGGGATGCACCCTAAGATGTGGGAAATGGTTCATGTTTGCCAGGGCTTGTGTTGCGGTGGGGAGGATTTTTAGAGAAAGGCCTTTGTCTTGAAGATTTTGAAGGTAAGGCCCGCCTTTCTGTGCATTGTAATAAACAAGTCAGCAAAGTTAGTCTCCAAAGCGCACAGGCAAAATGCTGGAGGAACTCCACAGGTCAGGCAGCATCCTTATCAGGACAGGGAAGAAAGGGGGAAGGTACCAGAATAAAAGGACAGGGGGAGGGGAAAGAGGATAACTAGAGGGTAATAGGTGAAGCTAGGTAGCTGGGAAGGTAAAAGAGTGGAGAGGAAGGAATCTGATAGAAGAGGAGAGTGGGCCATAAGAGAAAGGGAAAAAGGAGGGGATAGGCAGGCGAGAAGAGGTAAGAGGCGAGAGTGGGGAATAGAAGAAAAGGGGAAGGGGAGGATGTTTTTTGTCAGAAGGAGAAATCGATATTCATGCCATCAGTTTGGAGGCAGCCCAGACAGAATGTAAGGTGTTGTCCCTCCATCCTGAGAGTGGCCTCGTCGCAGCACAAAAATGAAGTTAAATAATGAGTAAAAGGCAGGCAAGAATTGATATTGGACTACTGGAAAATGATGCTGGTGAGGTAGTAATGGGGAACAAAGAAAGGGCAGGTGAACATAATGAATACTATACATCTGTCTTCACTGTGGAAGACACTAGCAGTGTGCCAGAGGTCTGTGAGTGTCAGGGAGCTATTACAAGAGAAAAAGTGCAAGGCAAACTCAAAGGTCTTAGGGTATATAAGTCACCTGGACCAGATGGACTACATCCCAGAGTCCTGAGACAGGTTGCTGAAGAGGTAATGGATGCATTGGTCATGATCTTTCAAGAACCACTTGATTCTGGCATGGTCCAGGAGGACTGGAAGATTGCACATATCACTCCACTCTTTAAGAAGGGAGGAAGGAAAAAGAAAGGAAATTATAGGCGTGTTAGCCTAACCTCAGTGGTTGGGACAGTGTTGGAGTCTATTATTAAGGTTTCAGGGTACTTGGAGACTGATGATAAAATAAGTCAAAGTCAACATGGTTTCTGTAAAGGGAAATCTTGCCTGACGAATCTGTTAGAGTTCTTTGAGGAAGTAACAAGCAGGGTGACTAAAGGAGAGGCAGTGGATGTCATTTGCTTGGATTTTCAGCAGGCATTTGATACGGTGCCACACATGAGGCTGCGTAACAAGATAAAATCCTATGGTGTTACAGGAAAGATACTGGCATGGATAGAGGAATGACTGACAGGCAGGAGCGATTGGGAATAAAAGGGGTCTTTTCTGATTGGCTACCAGTGACAAATGGTGTTCCTCAGCTGTCAGTATTGGGACTGCTACTTTTCACATTGTTTGTCAATGATTTGGATGACGGAATTGATGGCTTTCTGGCAAAGTTTGTGGATGATATGAAGATCGGTGCAGAGGTAGGTAGTGCTGAGGAAGCAATGTGATTGCAGCAGGACTTAGACAAATTGGAAGAATGGGCAAAAAAGTGGCAGATGGAATACAGTCTTGGGAAATGTATGATAATGGATTTTTGTAAAAGGAACAATCGTGCAGACTATTGTCTAAATGGGGAGAGGTTTCAAACATCAGAGGTGCAGAACGACTTAGGAGTCCTTGTGCAAGATCTCCAGAAGGTTAATTTACAAGTTGAGTCTGTGGCATTCATTTCAAGGGGAATAGAATGTAAAAGCAAGGAGATAAAGCTGAGGCTTTATAAGACACTAGTCAGGCCACACTTGGAGTATTGTCAATAGTTTTGGGCCCCATATCTCAGAAAGGACATATTGTCATCGGAGACAGTCCAGAGGAGGTTCATGAGGACGATTCCGGGAATGATGGGGTTAACATAAGAGGAGCGTTTGGCAGCTTTGGGCCTGTACTTACTGGAATTTAGAAGAATGTGGGAGGATCTCATTGAAACCTACTGAATGTTGAAAGGACTAGATAGGGTGGATGTGGAAAGGATGTTTCCAATGGTGGGGTATCCAGAACTTGAGGGTGCAGCCTCAAAATTGAGGGGCAACCTTTTAGAACAGAGGTAAGGAGAATATTTTTAGGCAGAGAGTAGTGAATCTGGAATGCTCTGCCACAGGCTACGGCGGAGTTCAAGTCCACGGGTATACTTAAGGCGGAAGTTGATCATTTCCTGATCGGTCAAGGCATAAAAGGATATGGCGAGATGGTCAGTGTATTGGGTTGAGTGGGATCCAGGATCAGCCATGGTGGAATGGTGGAGCAGATTCGATGGGCTGAATAGCCTAATTCTGCTCCTACGTCTTATGGTCTTATTGTCTTAGAGGAGGGCACGGACTGGCGTGTCAGAATGGAAATAAGAACGTGAATTAAAATGTTTGGCCATCCGTAAGTTCCACCTTAGGTAGATGGAGGAGAATTGCTCGACAAAGTGGTCCCTCAATTTATAATGGGTCTCACCAATGTCGAGGAGGCTGCATCGGGAGCATCAGATACAATCGATGATCGCTGCAGATTTGTAGGTGAAGTGTTGCCTCACATGGAGGATTGTTTGGGGCTTTGAGTGAAGGTGAATGAGGAAGTGGGTGGGCAGGAGTAGCAAGTTGGCCACTTGTGGAGATTAGTGGGGATGAATGGACAAGGAAATCACGGAGGGTGAGATTCCTGCGGAAAGTGGGGGCAGGAGGGAAGGTAAAAGATATGTTTGGTGTTAGGATCTCTTTGGAGATGACGGATGTTGCGGAGTATGACATGTTGAATGTGAAGGCTCACGGAGTGGTAGGGAAGGACAAGAGGAACTCTATCACTGTTAAGTCGGTGGGAAGATGGGGTGAGTGCAGATGTCTGGGAAATAATGGAGAGGCTGGTGAGGCCAGCATCAATGGTGGAGGAAGGGAAACTGTTCTGTAAAGAAGAAGGACATCTCTGAAGTCCTGGGAAGGATTGGCTCATTCCAGGAACAGCTGTGGCGGAGACAAAGGAACTGAGAAAAGGGAGTAACATTTTTACAGGAGACAGGATGGGAAGATATCCATGGGAATCAGTAGATTTATAAATGATGTCAATCGACAATTTGTCTCCAGTGATGGAGACAGAGAGATCAAGAAAATGGGAGCAGCCAAAGGAGAAATTATTGAGAGTGAGGACCAGTTCTGCCAGATAGAGGAGGGTGGTGGTAGAGGGGAACTGGTTTTATTGAGAAAGAAGCAGAGAGCTTTAAGACCTTCTTAATGGGAAATAGAAGTGTATAGGGACTGGATATCCATGGTAAAAATGAGGCAGTCAGGGCCACAGATCTGAAAGTTAGTGAGGAGTTCGGAAGTATGAGAAGTGGCGTGGATGTAGGTGGGAAGGGCTGAACCAAGAGGGATAGAATAGAGTCCAGGTATGAGGACATGAGTTCAGTGGGGCAGGAGCAAGCAGAGAATCTCCATATACACACAAATACAAACATCATCTGTATACTCCCACTGCCCTGCTGAGATTTGGTTGTAGCCCTGGACTGTGTCACCACATGCTGACAATTTCTCATCAGTTCTCATGATTTCTGGGAAAGTTCATCAGCAGCGAGATGCAGCACTGAAGAGAGGAAGATTATCTCAAATTGCTATTCACATCTTGCATTAATACTGTACCGAGAACAATATTTTTTGTTTTAACCATCCAATTGTGCAACAAAGTTACTTTGAAAACTATTTTCATCATGCACTTGTGCAGACCAATTAGGCAAAAGAAAAACAATGGAGAAAGGAAGCTGCATTTTAGAAAGGGGGCAGACATCAGAGGATGAATCAAACTTCAGGAAGCAGGCAACATCAAAAGGATGGAAATGAAAAAAAAAAGCTACTGATGCAGTAACTCTTAAATAAAACTGAAAATGCTTGAAACACTCAGGAGATAAGACCACCTGAGGAGAAAAACAAGTGTTAACAATTAATATCTAAGGCCTTTTGTCAGAACTGATGAGTTGAGATGAAAGAACTTCCAACTGAAGCATTAACTCTGTTTCTCTTGCCACAGATACTGTCTGGCCCACTGAGTGTTTCCAGCATTTTCTGGTTTTTTTTTACCTCAGGAAAGGGTAAACAACAGAGGTTAATTTTTGGGTGTATTATGGACATTAATGGAGTCCAGTCACGGGAGTTTTGGAGGATAGTCAACCTATTAGCCTTCCAAGCAACTTTTCAAAGTTCAAAGTACATTTATTGTTGAAGTATGATTCATTTTTGTGGGCGTTCACAGTAGGTTCAAAGAAATACAATAGAATCAATTCCAATTCTATTCTATTTCTTTGGAAATAAAGAATTTCTCTTATTTCCTGGCTACAAATCTGAGCATGTTTAAGAAAAGCATGCTAGCCTGTGCAAAATTCATAGCAAAAGTTAAAATTAATTCAAATAATTTTACTGAAATATTTGGAGAATAATCCCAATTCAAAAGAGTAGTATACTCTGCCATCCCTTATTGTGCTTTCATTAAAGCCAGATGGTGCAGCAGTGGCAATTTTCCAACTTTTTCACTTAATCTCCCATCTATTTTATTTATTTAGTGATGCAGAGCAGAGTAGACCCTTCCAGCCCTTCAAGCCACACCACCCAACAAACCCAATTAACCCTAACCTAATCACGGAACAATTTACAACGGGCAGCTACTCTATCCGGTCTATGAGAGGAAGCTGGAGCACCCGGGGAAAACCCATGCATTCCACGGGGAGGACGTAGGAACTCCTTATGGCTGGCACCAGAACTGAACCTTGAACTTTGACACCCGAGCTATTGAAGCATTGTACTAAACACTGTGCTGCACTTGTTGCTTTTCACCCACCCCGCCAAATATTTATGCTTAAAAAATTCTGTTTGTTTTATCCCTTAAGACTGATTTTATGGCACCATCTTCTGCGTTAATAAAAGTTATTCCACAATTTAAATCAATCAATGCAGTCTTGGAAAATAAATCTATCCTTTCCTGGCAGCACTTCATGAAATGCTCCTTTCATATTGTCCTATAATATATGCTTCCTATTGCATGTAGAGGGAGCAGTTCAATACATGATGGTTATAAATCTTGTAAGATTTTCTAAAGGCTAAGTGAAAAACTAATCTTACATTAAACATGGGTAATTTATACTCACAGGAATACAGAGAATGAAAGATTTTGAAGATTCTATTATGGTTTTTAAGTCATTGAATCAAATACATTTTGTAGACAATCTCTTCACGTTGCTGTCAGTTTTATTTTTCAAGCCCATATAATTATCCCTTTTCTTTTCCAAATCTTCATTAATGTACAGATAGAAGACAGGCAACAATTGTTAAAATATCTTTTTAATAAAGTGGATGATTGTACTTAATACAACACTATTGCCATGTGCTTTGGATTGGAGAGAGCTCATCAAATTAACATCATTAATTTCCACATAGCTGCTTTCAGAGTCCAGAGTACATAAAAGAAGATAATGTTCCAATGACTTTATTATTATCTTTTAATCTTGGGTAACTGGTTACATCTTAATGAAGAAATGTTACCAACAAGATATTTTAATTATATATTCTATTCCTTATTTATTCAGAGAACAAGCCTTCTCATATGAGAACAATTCATTGTAGGCGGTTTAGCAGGATCTATAAATGACCAACAGAGATGGTTTCACTGCGATTGATAGAAAAATGGGAAGGGCCAGTAATTTCAAATCAAACATGAAAGAAAACAATTATTAAAAAATGCTCTGTTCAATCAATGCCTCCCAAAGAGATTTTGCAATTGAAGGTCATGTCCTTGCATGGTTAACATTTATATCCCGATGTTGAAATGCTACTTGGCTACAACTTCATGTCAACAGAAAGAAGCCTTTCTGGCTTCTTCCCCTTTTCTTTCCAGTCTTGATGAAGCATTTTAGCACAAAATATTTACTGTTTATTCCACTCCATAGATGCTGCCTAAATTACTGAGTTCCCCCAGCATTTTATGTGTGTTGCTTGGGACTTCCAGCATCTGCAGAATCTCGCGTATTTAACTTTATATCGCATCAGCCTTGGCAGGTTTTTTTTTGATGGCATGATTTGCAGTCATTTTCTGGAAATATAACAAAATGGAGTCAGAAACAAGCTTTTTCAAATTTCAATTTCAATTCTGGGCACTAATTCTGGTAGCGTAGTATTGAGCGTGATGCTATACAGCTTGGGGCATTCAGGAGTTTAGAATTCAATTCTGGCACACCTGTAAAGAGTTTGTACATTTCCCCCCTGAACTTCTTGGGTTTCCTGTGGGTGCTCCAGTTACCTCCCACAGTCCAATGACTGTTAACATGTTAATTGTTAATTGTAAATTGTCCTGTGATGTGGCTAGTGTTAAACTGGTGGGTGACTGGGTGGTGCGGCTTTTTGGGCCGGAAGGGCCTGTTCCACACCGTATCTCTAACTAACTAACTTAATTAATTAATTAAGAAGAATAAAGCAAGATTAAACATCTGTACTGCTTCCTTAGCAGATAATACATTTCCCTCCTCCTGCCCGTATTTCATCTCTTTAAGATGAGGGTTTACCTAAAATTAAATTCTTAATAATAGTGCTATTCAATGTCACACAAACCCACATTTATGAGACTTATGCCAGATTACCAATATTTCGAATAGATGCCATGTTTAAATTGTCCGAAATGCTCTTATGATAGTAAGGAAGATTTAGAAAATTAGCTTTATTTGTCCTTGCACATCAAAATATTCAGTGAAATGCATCCTTTGCATTCACTGGTTTGATATTCTGCTGGTTTGATGTTCCTGTTATTTTATTAGAGGACCATTTTACCAGGTTCATCTCAAAGTTCAAAGTACATGTATTATCAAAGTATGTATATAGTATATAGCCTTGAGATTCATAACCAGAATCAGGTTTAATATATCTGTCATATGTCATGAAATTTGTTCTTATGCACAGCAGTACATCGTAATACATAATAATAAAAGATTGTAAATAAATAAATAAATGGTGCAAAAAGGAGAAACAAAAAGAAGTGAAGTAGTGTTCGTGGATCCATCTTCTTGCAGGTAGACACAAAACAAAGAAACACAATAAAACCGACTTTAAAAAACCAACATAACAAAGAACGCCAAACACCCAATGTGCAAAAAAATCATAGAATAACTAAATTTAAAAAGATGTAGAATTATACTGAATGCAGAAGTGGCTTTTTCATAGTTTTTGTCTGCCAGTCAAATTCATTGTTAAAATATTAATATTTCAATAACAAATTCCATTGGCAGATGAAAACTACAATTTAATGCATTATTGAGAATGAATGTATTTCATGTTTTCAAATTTCCTGTCAAATAATATGCTGCAAGGTGTCTTTGTGTGTTGCAAAGCATCTGCAGCATTCATTGTATTAAGCATACAGCCAGTGGCCATTTTATTAGGTACATCAGTACACCTGCTCGATAATGCAACTATCTAATCGGCCAATCATGTTGCAGCAACTCAATGCACAAAAGGATGCAGATGTGGTCAAGAGGTTCAGTTGTTATTCAGACCAAACATCAGAATGGTGAAGAAATGTGATCTAAGTGACTTTGAATGTGGAATAATTGTTAGTGTCAGACCAGATGGTTTGAGTATCTCTGAAACTGCTGATCTCATGGAATTTTTACAGACTACAGGCTCTAGCGTTTACAGAGAATGGTGCAGAAGACAAAAACAAAAAAAAAACAGAGTGGCAGTTCTGTGGGTGAAAGTGTCCTGTTAATGAGAGAAGTTAGAGGAGAATGGCCTGACTGGTTCAAGCTGCCAGGAAGGCAACAGTAACTCAAATATCACATGTTACCACAGTGGTGTGCAGAAGAGCATCTCTGAATGCACAACATGTCAAACCTTGAAGTAGATGGGCTACAGCAGCAGAAGGCGAAAAGCGAAGACTCAGTGGCCACTTTATTAGGTACAGAAGGTACTCACCTTATTATAAGTATAGACCTAGACTCATATAGCGCAGAATCAAATATCGCTGTGATGATTGTACGCTCTAGTATCAATTGTTTGCCGACAATAAAGTATAAAGTATATAGATGTCTATGTAGACATCTATATGAGTCTATATCTGTACTCATATTGATACTGACTATACTCATATAGTCAACATCTATATGAGTATTCAGCAGTCAACAGAAGATTTTACAGTTGTCCTGTTTTCCATGAGAGGAATAAGCAGTACATTTATGTAAAAAGAAGAATGAAACAAATTTTATGAGTTTCAAATAATGAATAAATACTATTTTTTAAATTTGAAGCTCATGCCACCTCACATAAAATCAGAGATTTCGACGTTAAATACGATGCATATGTTAATTAGCTGAAGAATTGTGGTAATGACTTAAATTTTTGAACTGATCCTGAAATGGAATTTTATTAACTATGATACATTCGGGGAATCCTATAATTAGACTGCTTCAGAAAAAAGCTTGCTTTTTAGGTACCAGTATCAGAATTCATAAGCATTAGAACTTTAATATATTTTACTCACAGAATGAATATATATTAACAAAGAATCAACTAAGTAAAGATAAGAGTAGAAAATCGGTTCTATGATTATTTATGTAGAGATACAGCTGGTAGCAGGCCCTTCTTGACCAATGAGCCTGTGTTGTCCAATTACACCATGTGACCAGTTAACCTACTAACCTGTACGTCTTTGGAATGTGGGAGGTAACTGAAGATTGGAGGAAACCCACGCAGTGACAGGAATAACATGCAAACTCCTTATTGACAGTGGCAGGATTTGAATCCCTGTCATTGGCACTGTAATACAATGTACTAACCACAGCAACCACGATAAACATTATCCAGATTATTTGTAATGACCTCTTCAGGCCTGTGCAGGGAGTCGGAGACTGTGGGGCTCTGAGGTTTTTAAGAGCCCCTGCTTGTTTAACAAGAGTCGTTAATTGTTTAGAGTTCCCCATGTTTCTTTTCTCAAGTGACTCACTCTTTGCAATGAAGTCTCCTGGTGCTTTCCGTTTAAACTTGCTTAGTTTATTTTGATAAGTTCAGGGATTGCGGGTTACTTGTATTATATAAGCGGACACTCGATTAGCACTAATCGCAGGGTCTGAATTTTAAGAATATTACATTTCACGTTGTTATCTCTACATCGGAGTCCGTCTTTCCTCTGGTCTTGGGTTCTGACATTACCAGCGTGTATCCTGCCATTATTTCTTCTCAGGATTACTGTAAACAGCAAGAAAGTGTACTAAAATGTGATAAGAAATTGTCTAAGGTAAAGCGTTCATGTTTATATTTTCTAATTTGGTAAAACTGGATGCATGCTTAACATGTGAGGATATAAAAGAATACATATATTAGGGGGCCTTATAATGTCATAATTTATCGTTCCGTTAGTAGTGGGTAGATGGTAAGATTCAAGTTCTCCCTCTCAGCTCCCATTTGTGTGTTCTTGCTCTCAGTCAGGCCATCTGGAGAGAGAACGATCAGGAGAGGCTGTTTTTGCGCAGTATGAAGCTGTCATGATGGATTAGGCAAGGTCATCTTGTTTTAGTCTTTTACTGGTGCTCTAGGCATGTCACTTGCAATGTGCTTGGAGCAGGACCACAGTGTCAGATGCCAGCAGAATTTTTAGATGGGGCTGGAGGATTATAGGACAAAAATGGCAAGGGGCAGTTGAGCCAGATGGAAGAAGAGATGGCAAAGGTGGCAGGGGTATCAAGCAGAGTTTTTCTTTTAATTTGCATTGTGGCCATTGTGGTTTCAACACCAATTCTAAACGGGAATTTTGGCTACTCTGTTGTTCAGGTACTCTCACTTGGTCTTATTGGGGCTTCGATGAACATTACGTTCAGTGTCCCTGGACTCCTTTGGCTGGCTGCAGTGAGAAATCAAAGCTCAAATTTAGTCACCATATACATTTACATTTACATGTATTAGAATTTGCTGTGCTGTGTTGGTTCTACATGTAACCAAAATCAACAACATTCAACAATTATACAGAGAAAATAATTACTGTATACAGAAATAAAGTTAGAAGTACTGATATCGAGTAAAATGTGCAAAAGTATTTAAATACCAGCTTTGTTTTGAGACTGCTGCCTGCAAAAAGACGAATCACAAGGTTGAATAGTTTTCATACTTTGATAAATGTACTTTGAACTTTGACAAAGATAATAGATAGAAGGGGTTGGGGAGCTAACTGGAATGGTTGGTCAGATTAACTGCCTGGATGAAGGAACTTTTAAGACGGCATAAAGATTTTTTTCTCTGTGTACGTACATCTACTGATGCCTCTGGACACATCTTCAGTAATGTTCCTGGAATCAACATCATACAACCTCCTCCAGGTGACCCAGCCGGGGCTGATCAGACCCCAACTTCTGTCCAGATGGCTAGCTACTTAAGACTCCATGGCTCCCCTCTTTTGAGCCAAGCCATCTTGAGGCCCTCTCTGCTGCATCGGTGGTACTGCGGATGGCTCTCCTCTTCCTCTCTCCCTCGATGCCCAAATTGCTGAAGGTTCTAGCTAAGGAACAGGCTGCAAATCCCCTACAACCAACTTCCACTGGGAGACACCTCGCTCTCCATGCAGATATTGGCTGCTCCCCAGCTCTGACAATGGTCTGCTTGGAGGGTCGGGACCGCTTTGCCCACTCAACTCCTACGCTGATGGCTTCAGTGATGGTCATCAGGACCTGATTCTTAATAGCTGTGTAGCACTTTCCAGAAGGGAGCTTTTGGAGAAGTTTGTTTTGTGGGTGGGTAGTGTCCGCAATGATTTTTCTTGCCCACTTCCTTGTCCTGGACACATACAAGTCCTGCAGTGATGGCAAACTGCAGCCAGTGACCTTTTCTGCTGACCTGACTGTTTGCTGTAGATTTCATTTACTATAAGAGGATGTTGCACTGAACCAGATTATAATGGCTGATGTGATGATATGTAATGGCAGTATAGAATCACATCAGTATGTTCTGGGGAAGTTGATACAGCCCAGTCCATCACAGGTAAAGCTCTGCATACCACAGAGCACATCTACATGAAAGGCTGTCGCAGGAAAGCAGCATCCATCATCAGGAACCATCCAGGCCATGCTCTCTTCTCACTGCTGCCATCGGTAAGAAGGTACAGGAGCCTCAGGACTCACAACACCAGGTTCAGGAACAGTTATTGCCCCTCAGTATTCAGTCTCTTGAACCAAACTTCACTCAACTTCACTTGCCCCATCCTTAAAATGTTCCCATAAACAATGGACTCACTTTCAAGGATTCTTCATCTCTTGCTCTTGATATATTTTGCTTACTTACTTACTTATTTATTATTTGTCTTACACTGTTTGTTGAACACTGGTTGAATGCCCAAGTTGGTGTGGTCCTGATTCTGTTATGGTTATTATTCTGTAGATTTGTGTATGCCTGCAATAAAATGAATATCAGGGTTATATATGGTGACATATATGTACTTCGATAATAAATTTACTTTGAACTTTGAGTTTTGGACTGAAGCAAAGTTACTAACAAAAGAGGGAGCCAGCCTTGAGATTATTGAATTATTCTGAGAGAAGCACACAAATATTTCAGCATAATCCAAACTTTCCTCAGTGTCTGATTAATTACTTGAAAGGGAATCGCTAAATTAATTAGTGAAACACTGTAACCATCCTGCTTTTTGAAACAACTGAGTTTAACTGTGAGGAAATAAAACAAAATATTTTAAATACCTTAATCTTGAAATATAGTATCCAAGAATTAAATATAATGAAATAGGCTGTATAGATGGGTTAGGTGAGTGAGACAGAAAACACTGACTGCGAATAAGCATATCAATTGTTTATTTACAGACAGTAAAATCTAAGTCCCCCCAAGTTACACAACTACAAAACTAAATATTCAACAAATAGATATTTAGCTAACAGTGTGTGTCTGGAGCATATTTCCACTATGGTTTGTGAAGCATGTCCAGTGTACAAAGGAAAGAGAGAGAGAGAGCCTCCCCCACGTGCTATTCTTATACCCGGGGTGTTTGAAACTGGATATCAGAGCTGACGTACATAAGACAACCACTTTGAAAGAGCTGCTACAGATTTCAAACAGGCCAATCAACGACCAATACGGCAGAAGCAGCTTTCGGCTGGCAAATAAGCCAAACTTTCACCCCAACCTTCCCCCCACCCCCCCCCCACCGCACCGACAATGTCCTTGATGTCTCCATGAACTAAAATTGTAAAATTCATAAGCCATATTTGCCAGAGATTAGCTTTATTTGTAACATGTATATCAAAACATCAAAACATGCAGTGAAATGCCTTCTTTCCATCAATGGCCAACATGGTCCGAGATGTGCGGGAGGCAGCCTGCAAGTGTCGGCATGCTTCCTGTGCCACCATAAAATCCCTTCAGCTTACTAACCCTAACCCTAACCTGGAGGAAACCGGAGCATCCAAAGGAAATGTTTGTGATCGTGGGGAGAACATACAAAATCCTTACGGACAGTGATGACTTATATATTCAGCTATATAAATAGTAAAAGGAGATGAGAATTGGTGTTAGACCACTGGAAAATGATGCTGGTGAGGTAGTAATAGGGGAGAAAGAAATGGCAGATGAATTTAATGAGTACTTTGCATTCACCGTGGAAGATACCAACAGTGTGCCAGGGGTCCGTGAATGTCAGGAAGCAGGAGTGAGTGCCATTACCAAAGGAAAAGTGCTAGGCAAACTGAAAGGTCTTAAGGTGGATAAGTCACCTGGACCAGGTAGGCTACAGCCTAGAGTTCTGAGAGGGATTGCTGAAGAGATAAGGGATGCGTTGTTTATGATCTTTGAAGAATCACTTTATTCTGGCATGGTCACAGAGGAATGGAAGATTGCAAATGTCACTCCACTTTTTAAGAAGGGAGGAAGGCAAAAGAAAGGAAATTATAGGCCAGTTAAGTGTTTGGGAAAGTGTTGGTGTCTATTATTAAGGATGAAGTTTTGAGGTACTTTGAGACTAATGATAAAATAAAACCATAAGACATAGGAGCAGAATTAGGTCATTCAGCCCATTGAGTCTGCTCCACCTTATCCACCTTAAGACCTTCGAGTTTGCCTAGCACTTTTTCCTTTTTAATAGCAATGGCACACACTCCTTCTCCAGAATTATCCTTGTGAACCTCCGACCCTGACCTATCAAATATTCCTCCTATGATAACCCTTTCATTCCCAGAATCATTCATGTGAACCTCCTCTGAACCTTGTCCAATGCCAGCACATCTTTTCTAAGATGAGGAGCCCAAAACTGTTCACAATACTCAAGATGAGGCCTCACCAGTGCCTTATAAAGCCTTAGCATCACATCCTTGCTCTTGTATTCTAGATCTCTTGAAATAAATGCTAACATTGCATTTGCCTTCCTCATTACCAACTCAATCTGCAAAGTAACCTTTAGGGCGTTCTGCACGACGACTCCCAAGTGCCTTTGCATCTCAGATTTTTCAATTTTCTCCCTGTTTAGAAAATAGTCCGCACATTTATTTCTACTGCCAAAGTGCATGACCATGCATTTTCCAACATTGTATTTCTTCTATTACTTTCTTGCCCATTCTCCTAATCTGTCAAAGTCCTTCTGCATCCTATCTGTTTCGTCAACACTAACTGCCCCTCCACCAGTCTTCGTATCATCTGCAAACTTGGCAACAAAGCCATCTATTCTATCATCTAAATCATTGATATACAGCATAAAAAGAAGTGGTCCCAACACCGACCCCTACGGAACACCACTAGTCACTGACAGCCAACCAGAATTGGATCCTTTTATTCCCACTCGCTGCCACCTACCGATCAACCAATGCTCAACCAATGCCAGTAACTTTCCTGTAATACCATGTGCTCTTAACTTTGTAAACTGCCTCATGTGTGGCACCTTGTCAAAGGCCTTCTGAAAGTCCAAATATACAACATCCACTACATCCCCTTCAACCATCCTATTTGTATTCTCCTCAAAGAATTCCAACAGGTTCAACAGGCAAGATTTTCCCTTAAGGAAACCATGCTGACTTTGTTCGATCATGTCCTGTGTCACCAAGTACTCATGCTTAGCAATTGTCTCCAACATCTCCCCAACCTCTGCGGTCAGGCTAACTGGTCTATAATCTCCTTTCTGCTGCCTTTCTCCTTTCTTAAAGAGTGGAGTGACATTTGCAATTGTCCAGTCCTCTGGCACCATGCCTGAGTCCAATGATTTTTGAAAGATCATTACTAATCCCTCCACAAACTCTACCGCTACCTCTTTCAGAACCCTACTGTGCAGTTCAGCTGGTCTGGGTGACTTATGTACTCTTAGGTCTTTCAGGTTTTTGAGCCCCTTCTCCCTTGTCATAGAACCTGCACTCACTTCTCTTCCCTCACACTCTTTGTCATCTGGCACACTGCTAGTGTCTTCCACAGTGAAAACTGATAAGAAATACGCATTTAGTTCATCTGAAATCCTCGCTATTATTTCTCCACCCTCAATTTTTCGCGGTCCTATACCCACTTTCAACTCTCTTTTATTTTTTACATTCTTGAAAAAGATTTTACCATCCACTTTGATATTGTTTGCTAACTTGCTTTCATATTTCATCTCTTCCCTCCTAATGATTCTTTTATTTGCTCTCTTTAGGTTTTTAAAAGCTTCCCAATCCTCGATCTTTCCACTAATTTTTGCTTTGCTGTACTCCGTCTCTTTTGCTTTTATATTAACGTTGACTTCCCTTGTTAGCCACGATTTGTACTATTTTTGCCATTTGAGTATTTCTTTGGTTTTGAAAGACATCTATCCTGCAGCTTTCACATTTTTCCCAGAAACTCACAACATTGTTGCTCTGCTGTCATCCCTGCCAGCTTCTCCTTCCAATTTACTGTGGCCAACTCCTCTGTCATACCACTGTAATTTCCTTTACTTCACTGAAGTATGGCTGCATCAGACTTTACGTTCTCCCTATCAAATTTCAAGTTGAACTTGATCATATTGTGATTACTGACTCCTAAGAGTTCTTTTACCTTAAGCACCCTAAGCACCTCTGGTTCATTACATAACACTCAATCCAGTATAGCTGATCCTCCAGTAGGCTCAACAACAAACTGGCTCAAGCCATCTCGCAGGCATTCAGCAAACTCACTCTCTTAAGATCCATTACCAACCTGATTTTCCCAATCAAAGTGCATGTTGAAATCTCCCATGACTACCATAACATTGCCCTTTTGACTCGCCTTTTCTATTTCCCATTGTAATCTGCGGTTCACATCCCAGCTACTGTTGGGAGGCCTGTATATAACTGCCATCGGGGTCCTTTTACTCTTGCATTTTCTTAACTCAACCCACAGGGATTCAACATCTTCTGATCCTATGTCACATCTTTCTACTGATTTGATACCATTCTTTACCAGTAGAGTCACACCACCCACTCTGCCTACCTTCCTATTCCTCTGTTACAATGTGTAACCTTGTACATTCAGCTCTCAACTACAACCGTCCTTCAGCCACAATTCAGTGATGGTCACAATATCATATCTGACAATCTGTAATTGGTGCAACAAGATCATCCACCTTATTTCTTACACTCCATGCATTGAGATATAACACTTTGAGTTTTGTATTTCCTATCCTTTTTGATTCTGCATCCCTAATGCATTGATACTCACCCTGCTGGCTGCAGCTATGTCTTATCATCTGCCTGCCCTTCTTGACAAACCAACTGCATCTGGCTTTGCTTTTTTTTTACCATCTGTCCTATCCTCAGTCACTCCGGTTCCCACCCCCCTGCCAAATTAGTTTAAACCCTCCCCAATAGCTCTAACAAACCTGCCTGTGAGAGTACTGGTTCTCCCTTGGATCAGGTGCAATCCGTCCCTTCTGTACAGGTTATACCTTACCCCAGAAGAGATCCCAATGATCCAAGAACCTGAAGCCCTGCCCCCTGCACCAGCTTCTCAGCCACGCATTTATCTGCCAAATCACAGACAAGAGAACATCTGTAGATGCTGGAAATTCAAGCAACTCACACAAAAATGTTGAAGGAACTCAGCAGGCCAGGAGTCCTGCTGAAGGGTTTCGAACAGAAATGTCAACTGTACTCTTTTCCATAGATGCTGGCTGGCCTCCTGAGTTCCTCCAGCATTTTGTGTGTGTTAATGTGTCAGATCATCCTGTCTCTACACTCTCTGGCAGCAATCCAGAAATTATTACCCTGGAGGTCCTGCTTCTCAGCTTCCTGCCTAGCTCTCTAAATTCTCTTTTCAGGATCTCTTTGCTTTTCCTTCCTCAGTCTTTGGTACTAATATGTACTAAGATATCTGGCTGCTCTACCTCCCCTTCCAAAATGCTAATGTACCTGCCTGTACGTTCACCCCCAGTAATGTGGTCCATGCACCCACCACTCTCTGTGTAAAAAACCTACATCTAACATTCTCCCTATTTTTCCTGTAATACCTTAAACTTATATCTTCATTTATTAGCCAATTACACCCTGGGTTCAAAAGCACTGGCTACCCACATTGAGGGAATCTATGAATGTGAACCCCAAGATCCATCTGTTCCTCCATACTGCTAAAAATCTTACCACTAACCTTGTGTTGTGCCTTCAACTTCAATCTTACAAAGTGAATCACTTAACATCTTTCCAGATTGAACTCCATCTGCCACTTGTCAGCCCAGCTCTGCATCCTGTTGATGTCCCTTTGTATTCGGCAACAATAGCAGATAAATCCAGATGTAAAACACGTGTGTCAGTACCAAGGTTGTAGTATTAAGATGCCTTTGGAGCCCTGAATATGAAACTTCGTTGACTATGTCAGAACATGAATGTCTTAAGGTACAAACTGGGAATAGTGGAAAGTTTATTGCTATTTACTGCTTTCTACACCAATTTGAGAGGCAGGCTGAAGCAGGTGAGGGCAGTCGGAGGGTCTCATACCCAGTGAAATGGGGACCTGCCTGTACCAGCATGCACAGCCAGCTCCAGTGAACTGGGCAGCTGAGGCCCAACAGACAGAATCACATTTCAGCAATGCTCTGTGGAGAGTGAAGGGCATGATGAAACACAGGAGTCACAGTCATCTACTGCAACCAAGGAAGACTTCAATTTGTGACAACTACTCCCACCACTGGACCCAGACTTCTAAGGTTGAGCAAGTGGAACTGCCCCAATGCAACAGCTTTTCCAGTTTAAAAACTCTTTTGCACAGGTCTCCTGTCATTGTCGAACATGACACACAACCAACACTCAAACATATCAATCAAAGGAGTACGAGGATCAGATGCCCTGAAGGCCATGAGACTGTGTCAGAGAATTGGTTACTAATGGGTAAACAGCAGTAGCAGAGCAATAGGCAGAACTAGAAGATGATGTCCGTACTCAGAATCGATTGTCTCATCTCTTAGTTAAACATAGAAGGTGGACACTGGTCATATAGGCTATCAGTCAGGTCAAGTCAAGTCACTTTTTATTGTCATTTCGACCATAACTGCTGGTACAGTACACAGTAAAAACGAGACTATGTTTTTCAGGACCATGGTGTTACATGAACAATACAAAAACTACACTGAACTATGTAAAACAACACAAAAACTACACTAGACTACAGACCTACCCAGGACTGCATAAAGTGCACAAAACAGTGCAGGTATTACAATAAATAATAAACAAGACAATATGTTCAGTAGAGGGCAGTAGGTTGGTGCCAGTCCAGGCTCTGGGTATTGAGGAGTCTGATGGCTTGGGGGAAGAAACTGTTACATGGTCTGGTTGTGAGAGCCTGAATACTTCGGTGCCTTTTGCCAGATGGCAGGAGGGAGAAGAGTTTGTATGAGGGGTGCGTGGGGTCCTTCATAATGGTGTTTGCTTTGCGGATGCAGCGTGTGGTGTAAATGTCTGTAATGGCAGGAAGAGAGACCCCAATGATCTTCTCAGCTGACCTCACTATCCACTGCAGGGTTTTGCGATCCGAGATGGTGCAATTTCCGAACAAGGCAGTGATGCAGCTGCTCAGGATGCTCTCAATACAACCTCTGTAAAATGTGGTGAGGATGGGGGTGGGAGATGGACTTTTCTCAGCCTTCGCAGAAAGTAGAGACGCTGCTGGGCTTTCTTTGCTATGGAGCTGGTGTTGAGGGACCAGGTGAGATTCTCCGCCAGGTGAACACCAAGAAATTTGGTGCTCTTAATGATCTCTATCGGGAGTCGTCGAATTCAGCGGAGGGTGGTTATTCCGCGTCCTCCTGAAGTCAACAACCATCCCTTTTGTTTTGTTCACATTCAGAGACAGGTTGTTGGCTCTGCACCAGTCCGTTAGCCGCTGCACCTCCTCTCTGTATGCTGACTCGTCGTTCTTCCTGATGAGACCCACCACAGTCGTGTCGTCGGCAAACTTGATAATGTGGTTCAAGCTATCAGGGTTTCCTGGATAGAAAGCTGATTTTTTTTCAGGGATACAGCACGGTACTAGGTCCTTCCCGTCCTACAAGCCGGGGCAACTCAATTACAGCAAGTGTTCAATTAACCTACTAACCCATACATCTTTGGAAGGTGGGAGGAAATCAGAGCACCAGGAAGAAACCTATGCAGTTGAAGGGTGAACATACAAACTCCAGAATTTAATCTTGGTTACTGACACTGTAATAGTGTTACACTAACAACTAATCCTAAGCCACCAAAATAAAATACCCCAATGCATACCAAGTAATTCTCTCTATATCACATTTCTTAATATGGGACTAGAGGGCACAGCCTCAGAATATAGGGACGTCCATTTGTAACAGAGATTAGGGGGAATTTCTTCAGCCAGAGGGTGGTGAATCTGTGGAATTCAGTGCCACAGATAGCTGTGCAAGAAAGTCATTGAGAATATTTAAAGCGGAGCTTGATAGGTTCTTAATTAGTCAAGGCAGCAAAGGTCATGGAGGGAAGACAAGAGAATTGAGTTGAGAGGGATAATAAATCAGCCGTGATTGAATGGCAGTGCAGACTCAATGGGCTGAATAGCCTAATTTTACACCCATGTCTTTGGGTCTTAGGGTCTTAGTGCCAATATATAACCATAATCTCCCCTCACTTCCTGTTGCAAAGGTCCACCAGCTCATATGAAAGACATGAAGAGTGAATCACTGATCCACTTACTTTAATGGCTTGCTACAACATTCCTGATGAGTGGCAGCTCACTTAGAGAACTCAGATCTCCACATAAACTACATTTTCTGTGAAGATCTCTGCTCTGCAGGTGGAAGCGATACTGTGCAGATCATGAGTGATTGTGAAATTTCTTTCAGCAGTACTCCACTGTGTGAGAATTCTCAGCCACGGGGGAAACCACTGGAGCCTGCTCCTGCCAAACGTTTATGATAGACCCGCAAATTCCTGGTGCCCTCTTGGATGAACCACATTGTCCAAGTTGTGCAATTCAGTTTAAGTAAATATCTGAGCCTCCTCCTCTCCTGCAACATGCCTTCTCCAGAATTCCAGTAATGTGTTGTAGCATGGGAAGTATGCTTTAAAACATTATGCCTTTCTTTGAATGCTGCAGAGCAAATTGGAGGAAGAGACACAAAAATAGATGAAAGAATAATTCAGACCCCATTTTAGCTGTTTATTTCTGGATTTGTTCATTCATTAACTGCTGTGTCATATGATATATGTGATCATGGTCTTTCCATGACCATGATATTTCTTGGCAAATTTTCCTCCAGAAGTAGTTTGCCATTGCCTTCTTCTGTGCAGTGTCTTTACAAGACAAGTGACCACTGCCATTATCAATACTCTTCAGAGATTATCTGCATAATGGTCGCATAACTAGGGCTTGTGATATGCACCAGCTGCTCATATGACCATCCACCACCTGCTCCCATGGCTTCACATGATCCTGATCGGGGGGGCTAAAGAGATGCTACGCCTTGACCAAGGGTGACCTGCAAGCTGGTGAAGGAACACAGTGCGTTCCACCTCCTTTGGTAGAATCGTAGAATCAGTTCAGGATTGTGCTGAGCAAACTTTTCCATGCTGGTTCGTAACTGAACCTGATGACGTGGGACCTTGGGCTTTTGTACCTTTGCAATCTATGTACGAGGCAAATGCACTTAACTTTGTACATACTCCCAAAGGGAAAGTGGGAAGTAGCATCACACACAAGATGCTGGAGGAATTCAGCAGGCCAGACAGCATTTGTGGAAAAGAGTACACAGTTAACATTTTGGGCCAAGACCCTTCATTAGGAATAGACCGTTCCAGCCCTTGGAGCCCAGTCACGAGTCAATTTACAACAGCAATTAATGTACTAATTGATGCATTTTTGGACTGTGACAGGTAACTGAACCACCCACATTCCATGGGAAGAAAGTACAAACTCCTTATAGAACGGTGCCACAATTGAACTAAAGAAGGGTCTCGGCCCGAAACGTCAAATGTTTATTCTTTTCCATATACACTGCTGACCTGCTGAGTTCCTCCAACAATTTGTGTGTGTTGCTTGCATTTTCAACAATTTGCAGATTTTCTCTTGTTTGTGGTGGGAAGTAGCATTTTCACTTTCAGCCAGGAACAAGACCTTCAGATTCATGATTCAAGGCTGTTTAATATCATTTCCTGTACACCACTGTAAAGGAGAACGAAATAAATATTACTCTGGATCCGAAGCAGCACAAAAGAAACACAAAAGGTAAAGAACACAACCATCATAATAATAAACACACAATAAATATAAATACATAAGATAGCTTATATACATAGACATGTTCATAAAGTGACTCCAGGCTATACGTAGTTGACCAACAGGAAATAATAAAGTAGCGGTGGAGTTAATGGGTGGAGATGTTGGACTGTCTTGCTGATTGGTGAAAACAACTGTTTTTGAGTCTGGTGGTCCTGGAGTGGGTGCTATGTAGCCTCCTCCCTGATGGGAGTGGAACAAACAGTCCACGAGCAGATTGGGTGGGATCTTTCATGATTTTACTCATTGTTTTTGAGCATCTTTCTGTATATAGGTCTTTGATTGTGGATAGGCTGGTGCCAGAGCTGCGTTAGGCAGTTTTTGACTTTTGTCGAGCCTACCTGTCCGCCACAGTGCAGTTTCCGTACCAAGCAGTGATGCAGCTTATTAGGGTGCTCTGTACTGTGCATCTGTAGAATGGCGTGAGTATGGATGTGCAAATCCCAGCTCTCTTCAGCCTTGGTCTCAGTTCAGAATAGGCCATGTGCATAATAGCACTGCAAGATGCTTTAAAACTCTTGAGATTTGTTTTCTTGCGGACATACTCATTAAATCCAAGAAACAATAGAATCAATGAAAGACTATACCCAACAGGACAGACAGATAACAAACTGTGCAAATACAAAAGAAGAAAAAAAATTAATAAATATGCACTAAGTGTCGAGAACATGAGATGAAGAGTCCTTGAAAGTGAGTCCATAGATTGTGGGAACAGTTCAGTGATGGGGCGAGTGAAGCTGAGTAAAGTTCTCCTGACTACTTCAAGAACCGGATGGTCGAGGGGCTAAAATAACTGTTCCTGGTCCTGGTGGTGTGAATCCTGAGGCTCCTGTACCTTCTTCCTGATGGTAGCAGCGAGAAGAGAGCATGGCCTGGGTGGTGGGGTCCTTGATGATGGATGCTTCTCTCCTGCGACGGTGCTCCATGTAGGTGTGCTCAGTAGTGAGGAGATACCCACCATAATATCCAAGGATAGATGGGAAAGCAAATTGTGAGGAACAGATCGAATCTGCAGAAAGGTAAATTGTATTTAGTGATGTATATTGTGTGGGCATAATATACGTAATTGATTTACTTGTTTATTTATTATTTTTAAAAAATTTTTTTCTCTGCTAGATTATGTATTGCATTGAACTGTTGCTGCTAAGTTAACAAATTTCACGTCACATGCCAGTGATAATAAACCTGATTCTGATCACCTATATCATACAACACAGCACATGGTGATGATGATGATGTATGATACAAGTTAAAAATTAAACAATATAAGACTGCTAGTACTTCATACATAATGAGACCTGTGTGGTGGTAGTGGTGGTAGTGGTGGTGATTTATCCAGTAAAGATACCGGATACATCATGGCAAATGTATTTGTCTATATCACAGTGCTTCATTAAGCTGTCCTTTCTGCACTTAGATGTGGCATATAAACTCAACAGTTGTTATTTAGGTGTCCTAATGTAAGACGTAAAAGCATATGTTGGCTCCTTTTGCCTACTTTTTCATTCAGTCAGGTCATAATTGTTATGTTTACCTCATTACTCTCCTACACTAACACCTTGTCCCTCAACATCAAAAAATCTACAGTCTGATGGTCTTGTTGACACATACTGTACATATTTTGCAGACAAGTTTATTGCCATTAAATGATGACAAATTGTGTGGCCCAGTTGTATTTGAATAACTTTTTGTGCAGTGTTTTCAGTTATATAATACTGTAATTATCTTGAATGTTTGTGCTAAATGTGGGAATACATGGGTATGAAGGTTTGTGTGAGGGATTGGCAGGGAAAAGCAGTTACTGTAAGTTATATTCACTGGCAACACCTTGTGGCATGTAGTCTTGAAGCTTCCAATCAATACATAGTGCTCCAGGGTTTTCTACCTTGTCAGACTTCTGAAAGTGTGCTATCACTTAATGCACCTGGTTCAAGGTCCTGAAATTATAATTGAGTCTGTTCATCGTTTGCTGACAAGAATTATTCAGTGCTGTATTCCAGGGCATATACCCTGTATTACCAAAGGTAATAACCTTCTACACACTTCCTTCATGTAGCAGCACATCCATTTTGCTAAGTAACAAATTGAGCGGAGAGATGCCTACATCCTGTCCACAGGATCAATTGTGCATCATGTTCTTCACTGTTAACTGGTTATTCCTTTTCTTTTCATTGACCATAAACTCCAGAGACATAGAACACCGCAGCACAGAAACAGGCCCTTTGCCCATCTAGTCTGTGCCAAACTATTAATCTGCCTAGTTCCATCGACCTGCACCTGAACCATAGTCCAACATATCTATCCCATCCATATACCTATCCTGATTTCTTAAATGTTGAAATCAACCCTACATCTACCACTTGCACTGACAGCTCGTTCTACACTCTCACCACCATCTGAGTGAAGAAGCTCCCCCTCATGTGCCTCTTAAACATTTCACCTTTCACTGTTAACCTGTGACCTCAAGTTAGCATAAATTAGCATAATTAGCAGAGGCAGCTACATCTTAACCTTTGCAGGTTTGTCTTGAGTTGAGAAACCCACAACTGGCAGGCTGGGTGATAATTGTAGAGTCTAAAATACAGGGCAGTTTGCCGTGATTTTATTTGCACTTTGGATTAAATGGCTCTGGGCAGCATTTTCAATGGTTCAGGAAACCTAGCAGGTGAAAGGACATGCAATATTTAGGTCCTGCAGGCTTGAGGGCTGCGCACCCCCCCCCCGCCCTCCCCCCCCCCCCACGGCAAGAGCATTCTAACTGTTTGCATCACGTTTTGAAATGGAGGGGCCAAAGTATAGGATCAAAACAAGCTGCAGAACGTTTAAAACTCTCAGCCAGCTCCATCATGGGGACTAACCTTCCCAGCATCGAGGACTTCTTCAAATGGCGATACCTCAAAAAAGGTGGTATCCATCATTAAGGACATGTTCCCATTTCACTGCTACCATCAGATACACTCTCAACGATTCAGTAACGGCTTCTTCCCCTCTGCCATCAGATTTATAAATGGACAATGAACCCATGAACACCACCTCACTATTTATTTTCTCTTTTTGCACTACTTAATTTTTTCACTGTGTATATTTATTGTAATGTATAGATTTTTGTTATTATGTACTGCTGCCACATAACAACAAATTTCATGGCATATGCCAGTGATATTAAATCTGATTCTGCTTCTGATCTGAAGCAAACATGCTGTGATCTTTCTTTTCCCCCATGATTGTCAGAACACATTAATGCCAAATTCCAGTTTGGTGATCCTTGATGATCTCCACACACTCTTACTCTCTATAATCATTTAGATCTCTAGCAATTAAGAGAATCCATGGAGATATGGTTGTATCACTGCCTGGAATGGAGGCTCCAATACACGGGATCAAATTAGGGTGTACGGTTAGCCATCTTCACCAGGGGCACAGCCATCCCCATCACTGAGAACATCTTCAAGAGGAAGTACCTCAAGAGTGCAGTATTCATCATCAAGGGCACTGACCATCTGCGATATGCCCTCTTCGCACTACTGCTACAGGAGCCTGACGACACACACTCAATGATTCAGGAATAGACCCTTCCCCTCCACCATCAGACATCTGAATGGTCTATGAACCCATTGACCCTATTTCATTATTCCTTTTTTTGCATGATTTATTTATTTATTGTAATAATTTTATCTCCTTGTACCGTACTGCTGATGCAAAACAACAAATTTCACATTATTAAGTCAAAGACAGTAAATTTGACTAATTCTGAGCCGTCTTTCTGCTTAATAACCTCTAACCTTGTTAATCAGATGTGATTCCTTATTAAAGGCCCTCTGAAAATGTAACTGCACCACATCTGCTGCTTTCTATCTATTGAAGAACTCCAGAAAACCTGCTCCTTCGTATTTTCCATATTTCATAAAGATCGACAAAATGCAATTAATTACTCTGCCATTTCCTTACTCTTCATAAATGCATCCATTTCTGTAAGGGAGTCATATTTGTCATAAGACAATAAGGCATTGGATCAGAATTAGTTTACTTGGCCCATTGAATCTGCTCCGCCATTCAATCATGGCTGACCTACTTACCCTCTCAACCTCATTCTCCTGTCTTCTCCCCATAGCCTTTGAAGCCCTGTCTAATCAAGAACCTACCAACCTCTGCTTTACCTAGCCTCCACAGCCTTCTATAGCAATGAATCCCACAGACTTACCATCCTCTTGTTTAAGAAATTCCTCCTCATCTCTGTTCTGTTCTGAGGCTGTACCCTCTGGTCCTAGACTCTCCTACTGCCATTAAGTTCTATGTGTTGTCAGCGAGTCAGGGCTTTTTACCACTGTCAACCTTGCTCCTCCCAAGATGCAGATAATGTACCCCCTACCACTCTCAGGCACCCCTCACTCTCACTTCCTCCCCCCACCCAGTAAATATCTGGGCTATTGTGCTCCCTTTACTAAAGTAAACAAGGAGAAATCGGATTTTTTTATATCCTTGCTTGTGTTAACACGTCCAGAACTTACAACTAGCTATCAAAGATGAAAGCAAAGGTAGTGAACTCAAAATGATAGTTACTAAGCACCCTTCATTGTTGAAAGGTGATTTTACATAAAAAGAATGTCGTATATTAGCTGAGCCAACTCCACTTACTGGTTGCTAGGAAATGCTTTACAAAGGGTGATGGTCTTAGTTTAGTATGCTGTCATGTTCTGTGATTACTGATACCTCAAAAAAACCTTGCATGCTGAAAGAAAAATCAAATCACAAGGATTTTTCTCCCAATATAAATACACACAATAAATGAAGTACGAGAAAGGGAGTGATAACCATCTGTGATATATTTTTGAAGCTGAGATGATTCTTTATGTTTCTGTGTGAAGGCTTCACTGTAGAGTGGAAATATAAAGGCTCAGTGTAAATCCATCAGTGCCACATGCAATGATTCTCTAGAAAGAGAGAGAAGCACCGGAACTTGGACACACAAAGATCACAAACAGATCCTTCTTATGCTGGCTTCTTCCCCCCTCCTTTCCAGTCCTGAGGAAGGGTCTCAACCTAAAACATCTGTTATTTTTCCCTCTCCATAGATGCTGCCTGATCAGCTGAGTGTCAGGAAATGTAGAGGACTGGAGACGATTTAGCGGTCAGAGATCATTTTAATATTAAACTATAAAATAACAAGCCATTGGGGGGGGGGGCCCCACCAAAAAAGAGAGAACAGATATTTAACGTGACAAGGCAGCAAGGTAACTGAAGACTAGGAGCAACTGGTTAAGGCTGACTGGTTCAATGAGTGACCAAGTTCTGTGGCTGAGAGCTGGGTTTAAATGTGTTGCAGGTAATCAAATCAAGTCAAGTTTAATTATCATTCAAACTATAGATACAGCTGAATGAGACACCGTTCCTCTGGGACCAGAGTGCAAAACATTCAAAATAGCAAGCAAACATTCAAAAATAGTGAGTGACATAATTCAAAATATTGAGCAAAGAAGCACATTCACTTAAAAAAAACATATATCGTCCAAAACCCTGAGCGATAATGTCCAGTAATCAATGGTACAGTCTACCAGCAGTGTACAGATGCATGCAATCTAGCCTGTCATTCCACCGCCCGATCACAGGAGGGTAGCACCAACAGGCAAGGCCAGGCCCCAGCCAAGCTCAACCACGCTGTTGCACTTCCATGTCTCACACCTGGTCTACAATGGCAGGCAAGCCCAAGGCTTGAGGCCTAGTTCTTGCTACAACTGAGGCTACACAGCTCCCATGTCGACTGTCCCTCCATCAGACAAGGGTAACAGGCCCGCAGCAACTTATGTTATCACTGCCCAACAGAGTCTTGCGATCGCAAGTGAAATGTCTGAGATAACCTTCCACATTTATACAGCACCAATTCTGATGCTTCCAAGTAGCGGGCAGCAACATGGTCTGGAGCCTGTTCAGCACTTCCAAACTTAAACTGGCTCCTCCAACACATCATCGGACTCCTCTGACATTCCAATGGATCCTCCGATGTCCCAACAGACTACTCTGATATTCCAATGTACTCCTTTGACACTTCAGCCAACTCCTTCAACACTTTGACCAGCTCCACCGTTGACACCAATCCAGCTACTACGATCAACAAGCAGTTCACTGATGGAGTCGCCCTGCATTACTCAATGTTCATGGAGTAGACCTGTCTTTGGATCATAAAAAAAACAAATTTTACAAAGAAAAAAGCAACTTTGTTTGGCCCTTGAGAGGCCAGTGCGTTCACACCTGCCACCATCTTACGGGAAGGTGATAAGTTGGAAATGAATGGCAGGTGATTCCTGTTAGCTGGGTGGAGGTTGAGAGGTGCCTGACTGTGCAGGCCTGACATTGAGTTCCTATTTATTTATTTATTTATTGTGATTCAGCACAGAACAGGCCTTTCCAGCCCAACAAGCCATGGCACCCAGCAACCCCGATTTAGCCCTAGCCTAATCACAGGACAATTTACAATGACCAATTAACTAGTATGCCTTTGGAATATGGGAGGAAACCCATGCTTTCCACGGGGAGGATGGATAGTGACCCCTTACAGAGGATGCCAAGATTGAACCCCAAACTCCGACCTTTGTTTTGTGCTAACCACTAATGTAACATGCCACCCCATGTTCTTGTGTTTGTTCCTACTGTATGGTTTCTTTAGTTCAAAAACACATGCTTCTACATATTTATAAAATGATCTTATGCCTTGGAATAAATTTGCAGAGGTTAACCCCCTCCCCCATATTCGCAAAGTAGATTTAGTTATTACCAAACAACAGAGCTCCCAATATGGTGAAGAGACACACAACAATCAAATAATAAGATGGATTTCCCCCGGGATCGATAAAGTATGACTATGACTATGACTATGAGAGTTGTAAGGGATGGGTTTGGTCATGTGGAAATCAAAAATGCTTGTACACTTTTGAAAATACAATCCAACTTGTCTAGACTCCAGTCAGTTCCGATATGGAATGCAAATTGAGTGACTAATTCACTCTGGGGTATGACTCTTCACAGCCTGAGTGTGAGTTTATTTTAGAAAAAAACCAAATCTCGTTCTCAGGTTGGAGGAGCAACACCTCATATTCCTTCTGGGTAATCTTCAACCTGACAACAAGAACATCAATTTCTCCAGTTTCCAGTAATTTCTCTCCCACCCGAACTCCCACTCCTATTCCCCATTCTGGTCCTTCTTACCCCTTGTCTTCGCCTCACTTGCCCATTATCTCCCCGGTTCTCCTCCTCCTTCCCTTTCTCCCATAGACCACTGTGTTTTCCAGTCATATTCCTTCTTCAATCCATTATCTCTTTCACCTATCATCTCCCAGCTTCTCACTCCATCCGCTCCCCTACCCACCAACCTTTGCCCTCACCTATCACCTCCCAGCTTCTCACTTCATTCCCTCCCCCCCACCGACCTTCCCCCTCACCTATCACCTCCCAGCTTTTCACTTCATCCCCTCCCCCCACCGACCTTCCCCCTCACCTATCACCTCCCAGTGTCTCGCTTCATCCCCTCCCCTACCCACCAACCTTTGCCCTGACCTATCACCTCCCAGCTTCTCACTCCATCCCCTCCCCTACCCTCTGACCTTGCCCCTCACCTATCACCTCATAGCTTCTCACTCCACCCCCTCCCCTACCCACTGACCTTCCCCCGCACCTATCACCTCCCAGTCTCACTTTATCCCCTCCCCCACCTCACCTATCACCTCCCAGTCTCACTTTATCCCCTCCCCTACCCACCGACCTTCCCCCTCACCTATCACCTCCCAGTGTCTCTCTTTATCCCCTCCCCTACCCACCGACCTTCCCCCTCACCTATCACCTCCAGTGTCTCACTTTATCCCCTCCCCCCACCGACCTTCCCCCTCACCTATCACCTCCCAGTGTCTCACTTTATCCCCTCCCCCACCTCACCTATCACCTCCCAGTGTCTCACTTTATCCCCTCCCCTACCCACCGACCTTCCCCCTCACCTATCACCTCCCAGTGTCTCTCTTTATCCCCTCCCCTACCCACCGACCTTCCCCCTCACCTATCACCTCCCAGTGTCTCGCTTCATCCCCTCCCCTACCCACCAACCTTTGCCTCACCTATCACCTCCCAGCTTCTCACTCCATCCCCTCCCCCACCCAGAGACCTTCCCCCTCACCTATCACCTCATAGCTTCTCACTTCATCACCTCCCCCACCTTCTTATTTTGGCTTCTTCCCCTTCCTTTCCAGCCCTGATGAAGGCTCTCAGCCCAAAACCTCGACTGTTTTCCCTCTCCATAGATGTTGCCTGACCTGCTAAGTTCCTCCAGCATTTTGTGTGTGTTACAAAAAAATACCAAGTGGTCTTTGAAGTCTTTCTAGGTAAAATAATTGTTTATCAACTGTGTTCTGCATAGCAGCTCTTTTGTTTTAAGACTGCTATCTCTTATTCTAGACATGTTAATTAATGCAAGTATCAAGTCTACATCTATTCTGTCAAACCTCAGGAGTTTTGTATGCTTCAATGAGATCACCTCTCATTCCTCTAGACCTAATTTGCTTATTCTCTGCTCATAATACAGTTTCTTCCATCACAGCAATCAAACTTCCTTGCACTATCTCTATTGTGAATATATTTAGCCTTAAGTAGACACATACATTATTTTAGGTACCAATAAATGGAGCCAGATCTAGCCAATAAGGCTTTACTCAAGCCACACCCTTCCATTTTCATATAGCCGCAGAAATTTACACTGTTCATTTTGATCTTACATGCAAGATTTTCCTTAAAATCATTTCTGTCTTCTGCCCACTTTCTTTCCAGTCCTGATGAAGGGTCTTTCAACTGTGTATTCATTTCCATAGATGCTGCCTGACCTGCCGAGTTCCTCAAGCATAAGCATTTGGTGTGTGTTGCTCTGGATTTCTAGCATCTGCAGAATCTTGTGTGTTTACCTATCACCTGCCAGTTTGTATTCCTTCCCCTCCCCCACCTTTTTCTGGCTTCTTCCCCCTTCCTTTCTAGTCCTGATGAAGGGTCTCAGCCCAAAATGTTGGCTATTTATTTCTCTCCATAGATGCTAGCTGACCTGCTGAGTTCCTCCAGCATTTTGTGTGTGTTACTCCAGGATTTCCAGTATCTGCACAATCTCTTCTGTCTCCTTCACTGTTGCTTCCTGAAAAATTTCCAGTCCTCTGGTTGACCACTAGTTCCTTTACCACTTTGTATGCCCTAGTTTTCATAAAAATCTTAAAGGAAAAAATAAGCTTTTCTTGATTTGTCACTATTTTTAAGACTCTGACACATAATTGGTTGAAGTTGAAATTTGCTAAGTTCCATGTGATCTTTCTTTCAAATGAATCTTTCTATAGTATTTAACAATGATTAGTTGGATCAGCTTCACTAATGAACTAAAAGTCCTGGAGAATTGTAAGAGATAAAAGGGGAAAGAAAGGGTAGTGTGGATGTTGAGGAAGGAGTGCACGTATGATCAAAACCTAACAATGCTCTCTTGACTGAAATGGAAAACTCAAGATGATTGCATGGCAGAAGTGGTGCCAATAACTGCTTTTTTTTAGAAAGGTCTAAGTCACACATGCTAGCTGCATCAGCTGTATTCTGAGTCCCTTTACCCTGACAGGTGTTCAAGGGGCACAAAAAGTTATTTATTTTGATATGAGTCTGACAAACCAAAAGTTATGATGCTGAAGTTGAGGGATGCATAAATGACATTGAAAAGTGCTGAATTGTTCTTATAAATACCCCAGAAGGTTCACTCGTGTCCTTCAAAATGTTTGACACCCTTATCAGGTCTATTCTTGATTTGCTCTGTGTTACTCTTGGGTTGATTTGTCAATGCCACCCAGATCCCAGGAACAAATGAATGACTGTTCAGTAGCCATGCTAGATTAGTGATCCTTCATTTTCAGCTGCCAACTAAAACAACTGTAATTTACCATGCCAGCTGTATCATTTTAACTAGGTAACTATACCGTAAGCAGCTCTTTCAATTAGCTTGTGTCAATGCCAGAATATTCTGTAGATTGAATTAAATCATAAAATTGAAAACTGCACTATTATAAATATTAATACAATAGATTCTGTAGATGCAGGAAATCCAAAACAAATACACGAAATGCTGGAGGAGCTCAGCGAGTTAGGCAACATCTATGTAAATCAATAAACAATCATTTCAGGACATTTTGGGCCAAATCCTGAGTTGTCCCAAGTCTTTATTCCTCTTCATAGATGTTGCCTGACCTATGGAATTTCTCCAGCGTTTTGTGTGTGTTACTCTATTATAAACACTGTTGTCCAAGGACCAGGGCTTTCACTTTGCTTTCCATATTAGAACACTTCAGAAGGAGGTTCGGCAAAAGCATCATGTGGGATATACTGTTCGGTCCCTTGTAAAGTGAACAGGCCAACAGAACTGAGTTGAATTTGTTAAATGAAGGAATCAAAATGCCCTTCTCAGTCCTGAAGAAGCGTCTCGGCCCAAAACATCAGCTGGTTACTCTTTTTAATAGATGTTGCTTGACCTGCTGAGTTCCTCCAGAATTTTGTGTGTATTGCTTTGGATTTCCTGCATCTGCAGATTTTCTCTTGTTTGTGAATCAAAATAGCAATTTGACTTAGACCTACTGTAGGTATCAGAATTGAATACCACTGACTTAAAATTAACCTTTCTCCAATGAGGGTGGAGACTAGAAGAAATTTCCACAGCAAATAATGGATTTATAAAGATTGTAAATTAGTATCCTACAACCATCAGGCTCCTACTCTGGGCACCACAGTAGCATAGCAGTTTGTGCGACGCTATTACAGCTTGGGACATTCCAGGCTTTGGAGTTCAGTGTAAGGAGTTTGTACATTCTTTATGTGAACCACATGGGTTTCCTCCGGGTGCTCCAGTTTTCTTCCACAGTCCAAAGACATACCAGTTGGTAGGTTAATTACTCATTGTAAATTACCCTGTGATTAAGCTAGGGTTAAGTAGGTGGGTTGCTGGGTGGTGCCGCTTGTTGGTCTGGAAGGGCCTGTTCTGCACTGCATCTCCAAACAAACAAACAAACAAATAAATAAATAAGTAGGACAGGTGTGGATAACTACACTTACCACAACTGGGTTCTATAACCTACAGACTTACTTTAAAAGACTACAACTTATATTCTCAGTATTTTTTTTTATTAGTCTTCTGTTGGGAGTTGGAGCTCCTTGAAAGTGAGTCCATAGGTTGTGGGAACAGTTCAGTCTTGGGCTGAGTGAAGTCACAGTTTCCCCTCTGGTTGAAGAGCCTGATGGCTGAGGAGTAATAACTGTCCCTGAACCTGGTGGTGTGGCTCCTGAGGCTCCTGTACCTCCTTCCTGATGGTAACAGCGAAAAAAGGAGCATGGTCCAGATGGTGTCTTTTCCAACACATTGATTAGCTCGGGTGGAATAAGTGTGTGTTTGTGTGTTTTCTGCTTGTGTATATGTGATTGTGAAGGGATGGATAGGCATCAAACAGCATTGAACTCAGCAGCTCAGGCAATATTTATGGAAATAAATTGGGCCTTCATCAGGACTGGACAGGAAGGGAGAACATGACAGAATAAAAAGGTGGGCCGAAGGGAAGGAAGAACAAGCCGATGTCCCTAACCAAAATGTGTTGTGTCAGTGTGCTTTCTTATCACATTATGCTAGGTGACACTAACTCTTGTAATGTCAAATTTAGGATGCTGATGTAGAAGCCACTCTAAAGAAATTCACTTCTAGATATCTATAAATATATACTAAAGAAATTTATCAAAAAGTTGTGCCTTGGTTTGCTGAAGATATTTTCGTCTAAATAATTGAAATTTATGTAACAGAAGAAAAGCAGTTTGCTATTATAACTTTGTAGCTTATCCACTTCGGTTTTGATGAAAGATTACATAATTAAAAGGTACATTTCCAACTCTTCACAAGTAGCATTTTGGTGTTAGAGGAAACATCTGATAATCTTGGCCAATACAACGAGCATTTTCTGACATCCACCAATTGCAAGTATTCTCCCTTTAGTTTGCTTTGTCTGTCGCAATATATGAGCACTACATGATTTTTTATTTATTTATTGAGACACAGCACAGAGTAATCCTTTCACCCATTTTCAAGCCCACCACCTAATTTAACCCTTGCCTAATCACGGGACAATTTAACCTATTAACCAATATATATTTGGACTGTGGGAGGAAACTGGAGCACCCAGGGGAAACCTACACATTCCACAGGGATGATGTACAAACTTCCTACAAATGACCATTCGAATTGAACTCCAAATTGAACGACTGAGGCTGTAATAACATCACGTTAACCGGTATGTTACCGTAGATCCAAGATTCAAGATTGTTTATTGTCATTCTTCAGTATATGAGTGTAAAGGAGAATGAAATGATTTACTGCAGATCCAGTGCAACATTAACAAAATACAATAAAGATAAAGAGCACATTAACAAAAGAAAAAAACAGTGAGCATAAAAAGGCAGTGGGGGCCAGGCCCCAGAGCGTACTGAAGCAACTCAATCCAATGCTTGGAGGACAATTTAGGCACTGGGCCAGAATGAAAAGGTCAGTGTGTTGGGGCCAAAGGCGAGGGATGGGCTGGTTCTGCTCCCTGCTTGACTCTGCACTGAACTAAGGTTATATGGATGAACTCTCTTTGTGGATTTCAGTTCAGAGTGCTATTTACTTGTGTTTATTGTTTGCATGATTTGCTTTTTTTCCCTCTCTGCACATTGGGTGCTTGACGGTCTTTTTTCAATTAGTTCATTTGGGTTTCTTTGTTTTATGGCTACCTGTTAGGAGATGAATCTCGAGGTTGTATAATGTATACGTACACAGATAATAAATGTATTTTGCAATTTTGAACTTTATATACATAAAATGACTGTAGGTGCAGGAGTAATTGGGCATAAGGTGACTCTGATAGGAAATGATAAAGTGACAAAGTGACTCCTGACAAGAGGAACTCTTCCAGGTAGCAGCAGCAGGGCAGATGGAAACACAGTAGGACAGTGACTGTGTCAGTTTCTGCTCATTTATTTGTTGTTTGTTTTATATTAAATGACTGAGTCCCCTAGCTTTTCTTTGCCTTTAAGTTCAGAGGATCTCATTGTTATAAATCTAACTCTCCATGTGGTCGGCATTCATCTGATCCTTTGATACTGTCATTTTTATCTTTCTCACCACACTGCCTCCCTTAGCTGATCTGCCATTTTCTAATGTATTCCTGTTCTACTTGTATGATTGCCGCTGAGACAATCTTAGACCTGGCTGCCATTCTTTCACTTACAGAGAAAAGGACTGTCTCTGGTGCCTGCTCTTCAGAAAAACTTGATTCATGTGTAAATTATCAGTTAGTCTTTATTTGTTCGGCCTGTGGAGAGTACACACACAGATAAAAGGCTCAGAGGGTCAGAGCTTAGTAGATGCATGTTTCTCTCGTGGCCAGAATGACAGTGTTAGCATTGTTGTCAAAGATTATCACAGAGACTGGAAGGCCCCATCATTATGTATTTGCAGTTAGATTGTTTTTCCTAGACAATATCTTTGCAGAAAAAATGGAAAAAATGACACCACATATTTGATACCCTAACAATAAAGAGGAATTTTATTATTAATTTGAACTGTTTTACACATTTTTCCCTTTGGCATATAAACAGAATACTACGTAGGAGTTTTCATTCCATTCATTACTTCCCTTATTTAAAGAAGTTTCACTGGTTCTTCCTCCCACAATGCCATGGCCTTCACTTAGCATACCAGGAGAATACTTTTGCTGTCTGGTTATTGACCATTAGAGGTGAAACCCCAAATTACAGGAGTAGTCTATCAGTTTTTCTATATCTAATATCTCGAAATTGCATAGAGTTCTTTAGTTAAAAACAAGAAAGCTGCCTGTATGATAAGGCAAAATTTCCCTCTTTATCCTAAGAATGCATCAACAAATAAAAATGTGCTTAATTAAGGCTATAAAACATCTAGTGTAGATCTCAGGTACAGAACAGTAGCGAGTAAAATCGCTGCGTGGATATTTTAGCAATCCACCAGCACCAGGACAATTTGAAGGAAATATGATTCTCCCTTAAAAACACGAGATTCTGCAGATGCTGGAAATCCAGAGCATTGTGTATTTGATATTTCACTAATATTTGAGTAATCTTGTTTGTTTGATTTCTTGCTAGGTTAAATAATTAATTATGGGTTATATGTAAAAATATGTTAAGTGCATATGTCATCATGCTACCGCATGATACGTGCACACCTTGCTAAAAAGTCAAACTGCATCTATATTTTCAGAGCACTTGAAATGAATGTAATGTTTTGAAGTTATGAAACATAACACAGAGCAACACACATAAAATGCTGGAGGAACTCAGTAGTTCAGGCAGCATCTATGGAAAGGAATTAACTGTCGCCGTTTCAGGCCGAGACACTTCATTGCTAATCTATATTGCTATAAACATACTGTCCACTGCTTTTTGCTTTATTTTACAAATGCTTCCTGTCTCCTGTTGAACATTACCAGAACATTATACTGAAAATCGTTTTCCTGTTCTGAAATATCAGCTCATGGCCGCCTCTTCTGCCACAATGAGGCCACTCTTAGGATGGAGGAGCAACACCTCATATTCCTCCAACCTCATCGCATAAACATCGATTTCTCCAACTTCCAGAAACTTTACCCCATATCCCTCCACTCTCCTTCATTTCACCACTCTGGCCTCTTACCTCTTCTCTTCACCTGCCTATCACCTCCCCCTTGTGACCCTGTTCCTTCACTTTCTCTCATGATCCACTGTCCTCACCTATCAGATTCCTTCTTCTCAAGCACTCTGCCTTTTCCACTTATCACCTCCCAGCTTCTTACTTCATCCCCCTTCCCCACCCTCCTGGCTTCACTTATCACCTTCTAGCTAGTCCTCCGCCTCCCCCAGCCTTTTTATTCTGGCTTCTTTCCCCTTCTTTTCCAGTCCCGAACATCGACGGTTTATTCATTTCCATAGATGTCTCCTGACCTGCTGAGTTTCACTAATGCCTGACAGTTTCGCCTGTCAGGCATTCCTCTATCCATGCTGGTATTTTTCCTGTAACACCGTGGGATTTTATCTTGTTAAACAGCCTCATGTGTAGCACCTTATCAAATGCCTGCTGAAATTCCAAGTAAATGACATCCACTGCCTCTCCTTTGTCCACACTGCTTGTTACTTCCTTGAAGAACTTTAACAGATTTGTCAGGCAAGATTTCCCATTACACAAGCCATGCTGACTTATTGTATCATTACTCTCCAAGTACCCTGAAACCTCATCCTTAATAATAGACTCCAACAGTTTCCCAACCACTGAGGTTAGGCTAACTGGCCTAAACCTTCCTTTCTTTTGCCATCCTCCCTTCTTAAAGAGTGGAGTGACATTTTGCAATCTTCTATTCGTCCAGGACCATGAGAGAATCAAGTGATTCTTGAAAGAGCATGACAAATGCATCTGTTATCTCATCAGCAACCTCTCTTAGGATTCAGGGATATAGACCATCTGGTCCAGGTGACTTATCCACCTTAAGACTTTTGTGTTTGCCTTGCACTTTTTCCTTTGTAATAGCAATGGCACACTCACTTCTGCTTCCTGACATTCATGGACCTCTGGCACGCTGCTAGTGTCTTTCAAAGTGAAGACTGATGCAAAATACTTATTAAGTTCATCCATCATTTCTTTGTCCCCCATACTACCTCACCAACATCATTTTCCAGTGGTCCAATATCAACCCTCATGTCCCTTTCAACACACACAAAATGCTCGAAGGACTCAGCAGGGCAGGCAACATCTATGGAAAAAAAGTACAGTCTATGTTTCAGGCCGAAACCCTTTGGCAGGACTGGCTTTCAACTCCCTTTTGCTCTTTATATAACTGAAAAACTTTAGTATCCTGCTTTATATTATTGGCTAGTTTGCCCTCATGTTTCATCTTTTCCCTTCCTTTGGCTTTTTTAGATACCTTTGGTTGGATTTTAAAAAGTTCCCAATCATCTAATTTCCCACTCACTTTTGCTCCATTATATGCCCTTTATTTGGCTTTTATGCAGTCTTCAACTTCCCTTGTCAGCCACGGTTGTCTACCCTTGCCATTTGAGAATGTCTTACGTGGGACATATCTATCCTGCCCCTTATGAACTAGTCATTGAAACTTAGCCATCTCTGCTCTGCCATCATCCCTGCCAGTATGCCCCTCCAATCTAGCTGGGCAAGGTCCTCTCCCATGCCTCTGTAATTCCCTTTATTCCATTGTGATACTGATACATCTGATTTGTGCCTCTCCCTCTCAAATTGCAATATGAATTCAATTATTTTATGATCACTGCCTCCTTTACCTTAAGCTCCCTAATAAAATCTGGATTATTACACAACACCCAATCTAAGATAGTCTTTCCCCGAATAGGCTCAAACGCAAGCTCCTCTAAAAACCCATCTCATAGGCATTCAACAAATTCCTTTTCTTGCAATCCAACACCAACCTGATTTTCCCAATCCCTAACATATTGAAGTCCCTCATTACAATTGTGACATTACTCTTATTACATGACCTTTACAGTTCCCTTTGCAATCTCAACCCCCCACATCTTGGCAACTATTTGGAGGCCTATATACAATTCCCATAATGTTTTTTTCACCCTTGCAGTTTTTTATCTCCACCCACAAATAATCGGCATTCTCTAACCCTATGTCGCCTCTTTCTGAAGGTGTATTCCATCTCTTACCAACAAAGTCACACCTCCTCCCATACCTTCCTGTCTGGCCTTTCAATACAAAGTACTGTAGGCAGCAGTCCCGAGATTACTACCCTTGAGACCCTGCTTTTCAACTTCCTTCCTAACTCCCTGAATTCTGTTTTCAGGACCTCCTCCCTTTTTCTACCTATGTTGTTGGTACCAATATGTTCCACGACTTCTGGCAGCTCACCCTCCCTTTTCAGGATATTGTGGACATGTTCAGAAACATTGTGGACCCTGGAACCTGGAAGGCAGACTAGCATCCATGTTTCTTTTCTGCGTCCACAGAATCACCTATCTATCCCCCTGACTATAGAGTCACCTGTTACTGGTGCCATTCTCTTCAGTTCCCTACACTTCTGAGCCACAGGGCCAGAGGCACAGTCACAGTTGCTTCCCACAGGTAGGTTATTCCACACCCAACAGTACTCAAGATGGAGTACTTCTTGTTGACGGGGGTGGCCACAGGAGTTCTCTCCACCAGCTGATGTTTTCCCTTTCCTCTCCTGACAGTCACCCATTTTTTCTGTCTCCTGTAACCTTGGGGTGACTACTGACATGTAGCTGTTGTCTCTCACTGCTTCACTTTCCCTAACAAGCCAAAGGTCATCGAGCTGCAGCTCCAGTTTGCTAGCAGGGTCTCTAAGGAGCTACATCTCAATGCACCTGGTGCAGATGTAGCCACTGGGAGACTGCAATCCTCCTGGAAGTCCAGACACAACAACATGGGCAGCTTACAGCAAAGTCTGCATACCATCGCAGACATCAAAGCTAAACGCAATGGTACTGCCAACATCGCTACCTCCCTCCCAGACGAGCTAAATCTTTTTTACCTTGGTTTGATGTCACCATCACTGAGCCGCCGATGCGACCTACACATCGGTCATCCCTGAGGCTGCAGTACGCAGGTGTTTCCAACGAGTCTGCAGGACTGGATGGCATCCCAGAGCGGGTACTCAGAGTGTGTGTGGCACAACTGGCTGGTCTGTTTGCAGACATTTTTAATCTCTCCCTCTCCTAGTGTAGAGTGCCCTCCTGCTTCAAAACATCCACCATTGTCCCTGTACCTAAAAAGACCAAGGTAACATGTCTGAATAACTGGCTTCCTGTCACACTCACTTAAATAATAAGCAAATGCTTTGAGAGGCTGGTCAAGGACTACATCTAAAGCATGCGACCATCCAAACTGGACCCCCTACAATTCACCTACCAACACAACCAATCGACAGATGACGCAATAGCCACAGCTCTTCACACCATCCTTAGACACCTAGAGAAGACAGATGTTTATGTGAGAATTCTGTTCTAGACTACAGTTCAGCATTCAACACCATAATTCCCTCCAGGCTTGACAAGAAGCTCAGAGACCTCGGCCTTCACCCTGCCTTGTGTAGCTGGATCCTGGACTTCCTGGACTTTCGATCGCCAGCAGGTGGTAAGAGTGGGCTCCCTCATCTCTGACCCTCAACACAGGAGCTCCCCAGGGCTGTGTCCTAAGCCCCCTCCTTTACTCTCTATACAGGCATCACTGTGTTGCTACCCACAGCTCCAATCTGCTAATTAAATTTGCAGATGATTGGCCTTATCTCAAATAATAACGAAGCAACCTATGGAGAAGAAGTCATCAGGCTGACACAGTGGTGTTAAGGAAACAACCTCTCCTTCAATGTCACAAAAACAAAGGAGCTGGTTGTGGAGTACAGGAGGAACGGAAACAGGTTCACCCCTATTGACATCAATGGAGCTGGGGTTGAGAGGGTAAACAGCTTTAAGTTCCTCAGTATACACATTACCAAGGATCTCATTTAGTCTGTACATACCAGCTGTATAGTGAACAAAGCACAACGGCGCCTCAGATGTTTGAAGAAGTTCAGCATAGGACTTTCTACAGCAGCAGAATTGAGAGCATCCTGATTGGCAGTATCACCGCCTGGTATGAGAACTCTACCTCCCTCAATCACAGGACTCTGCAGAGAATGGAGCAGAAGTCCAAATATTCAGGACTTTTACAGCAACAGGTGCTTAAAAAGGGCCCGAAGGATCACTGGGGACCTGAGTCACCCCAACCACAAACTGTTCCAACTGCTACCATCCGAGAAATGATACCACAGCATAACAGCCAGGACCAACAAGCTGTGGGACAGCTTCTTCCACCAGGCCATCAGACAGATTAATTTATGCTGATAGAATTGTATTTCTATGCTATATTGACTGTTCTGTTGTATAGCTTACTGTACATACTTCTTACTACAAATTACTATAATTTGCACATTGCACATTCAGATGGAATCATAATATAAAGATTTTTTCACCTCATGTATGTTAAGGATGTAAGAAATAAAATCAATTCAATTCAATTCAATACCTCTTTGGAACTGATAATTAAATTTTACATCTTCGGGGCGATATTTCTGGGGGCAGCACATTGCAATTGCAGTTAGCATAACAGCAGCTCTGTTTGATTAGGAGCATGAGACGATTAGGTTTGCCACGTAAAACACTCGAAAACTTCTACAGGTGTACCGTGGTGAGCATTCTGACAGGCTGCATCATTGTCTGGTATGGGGGGTGCTGAGGAGGACCACTGTACTGGACTGAAAGAAGCTATGCAATGTTGTAAAATTAGTCAATTCCATCAAGGTTACTAGCCTCTGTAGTACCCAAGACATCTTCAAGGAGCAGTGCCTCAGAAAGGTGACATCCATTATTAAGGAGCCCCAACTCCCAGAACATGCTTTCTTCTCATTGTTACAGTCAGGAAGGAGGTACAGATGCCTAAAGGCACACACTCAATGATTCTTCCATTCTGCCGTCCGATTTCTAAATGGACATTGAACCCATGAGCACTACCTCACTTGTTTAATTATTTCTGTTTTCGCACTCCTATTTTAAATTTAACTATTTACTTATTGTAATTCTTTTTTTCTATATTTATCATGTATTGCATTGTACTGCTGCTGCTAAATTAATAAATTTCACGACATATGCCGGCGATATTAAACTTCATTCTGATCCGGAGTACTACAGCGCCAGTGACCCTGAATTCAATTCCATCACTGTCTGTAATGAGTTCGTACCTTCTCCCTTTGACTACACGTGTTTTCTCCAGGTACTCTGGTTTCCTCCTACACTCTAAGGACACGCAGGTTAGCAGGTTAATTGGTCACGTGGGTGTACTAGGCCAGCACAGGCTCATGGGCCAAAAGGGCCTGCCCCCGTGCTGTATCTCGAAATAGATTGATAGATAGATAACATGCTTTGAAAAGGAGAATAAAACTACACCTGTGTGAATCTGTGCAGCATCCGGTGACCCTGTGATCTCTGCCTCAGAACATCTTCGAAGAGGGCAGACCCTCATAAGCCATCAGACCCTGATGGTGTAGCTGGTGAGGCTCTGAAAACCTGTGTCAACCAACTGGTGGGAGTATTTAAGAACATCTTCAATCTGTCACTGCTGCAGTCAGAGGTTCCCACCTGCTTCAAAAGGGCAACAATCATAGGACCTAAAGACCATAAGACAAAGGAGCAGAATTAGGCCATTCGGAACACTGACAAATTTCGCGACGTATGCCAGTGCCATTAAACCTGATTCTGATTCTAATTCAATTGATTAATAGATAGAGAGATAGATATAAGAATAAATGTTTCCTTGTGTTGGCGCGTGGCCAAGTGGTTAAGGTGTTGGTCTAGTTCGAGCCTCAGCTGAGGCAGTGTGTTGTGTCCTTGAGCAAGGCACTTAACCACACATTGCTCTGCGACGACACTGGTGCCAAGCTGTATCGGCCCTAGTGCCCTTCCCTTGGACAACATCGGTGGCGTGGAGAGGGGAGACTTGTAGCATGGGCAACTGCCAGCCTTCCATACAACCTTGCCCAGGCCTGCGCCCTGGAAACCTTCCAAGGCGCAAACCATGGTCTCACGAGACTAACAGATGCCTATATGGTAGAGTTACTAGGACTTGATGTTTCAATCCCTATGGTAAGTTGGCAGTCTCGATGTTGGCAGTGGGTTTGGAGTGGTGACAAGGAGGGGGGGTAGGTACATCATCGGGGTCATCAGGTGGGCACCCTCCTTTGACGTTTCGTTGATAAGCCCACGACGTCTCCAAAGGGCTCAACGGTGCTACCTGGCGTTCCAGATACATCCCCCTCAGTTCCATACCCTCCTGTCTTCATCATGCAGCCCAGTTGTTGTCTTTCCTTTTAATCCAAATCCAATTGCTGCTTTCTTCTGCTGCATTTGACAAGGATTTGATTGCTTGTTGGAGGGAGTGACCCCTCACCCCCATCTTCTTCAATAGACTGGTCGTAGATATAGCAACGAATCCCCTGCATCCCACTTCTACAGGGAAAATCTTGGTCTTCCAGCCATTCTGGGCAGCTTCAGTTGCCAGTTCAGAGTACTTGGTCTTTTTCCTCTCATAGGCTTCTTCGACACCATCTTCCCATGGTACTGTCAATTCCATAAAAAATGTTTCCTTATTGTTCAACATTTACAAAAAGGGATTTTATTTAATTTATTTTCCCCCTTTCTTTTTTACCTTTTCTCTCATAGTTCCATCTTACTTTCGCATTAAATTTATTGTTTCATATCAAATTAAATATTCTGCAATTCTGGTTCAGAGTGTGCAAAACTAAATAGCAAGCCTTCAAGCTAATTGGCTAAGGAAGCACACAGTTTTTTGCCCTGTTCACACAAGTCCCAGATCCAGTGTAGAGAATACTGGGTTAAATGACTTTCTAATTCAATAAATTTCAGTGCTGAATCCTATAAAGTTGTCATGAACAGGTGCAAACATCAATCATCATTGAGACTAAAACGTAGTTCAATGTGATGTGAAATTGTTTCTTTGAATGCCTTCAGATGGAGAATATGTACAAGAAATTTATACATTTTAAAGATTATCCTAGCAACCCTGTTGAAATATTTTATTTTATAAAAAGATACAACATAAAATAGGCCCTTCCTGCACTTCAGTCACGCTGCCCAGCAACCCCCGATTTAACTGTAGCCTAATCACAGGACAATGTACAACGACCAATTAACCTACTAACCGGCATGTTACCGAAGGGAGGAAACCAAAGCACCTGAAGAAAACCCCCACACACACAAGAAGGAACGTGCGAACTTCCTTACAGAGGATGCTGGAATTGAACTCTGAACTCTGACGCCCCAAGCTGTACTAACCACTATGCTACCGTGGTGCCCATGTATAATGTGCCACTGTAATGTGTATCACAAGGTCATTGACCAAAACTTGCCAAGAAAAATGCTTTATATTTTGAATGTGAATTTGAAATGTTTTTAACGATAGAACAATTCTTAGGAATTATTAATACACTAGCATAGCTGTTAGTGCAACGCCATTACGGCTCAGGTGTCAGAGTTCGGCATTCAATTCCAGCATCCTCTGTAAACAGGTTTGTACATTCCTTCCCATGACCGCGTGGGTTTCCTCCCACAGTCCAACGCTGTACCGGTTAGTAGGTTAGTTGGTCATCGTAAATTGTCCCGAGATTAAGCTAGGGGTAAATTGGTGGGTTGCTGGCGGAGTATTTCTTTTGGTCGGAAGAGCCTTCGTGATTCTCTAAATGAAAAATAAAATAAGGTTTTGTTTGAAAACTATTTTAGAAATAATAGCTTGATAAAAATCATCATAAAAATAAACTGCATCAAGATGTTTTTTCAAGGATCACAAGTGCTGACAGTCTGATAACTGCAAATGATTAATAGTTAATCCAATGAAGAGCATGCACTTCATTAAACGTTATGCAAATTTGACTTACTGATCCAGTAGTTTTGTCTTTGCAACAGTACTTGCTAATGAACTTGAATTATTTATCCACTTTGGTGTTTGCCAACATTGCGGTTTGACTTATCAGATTCCTAATTGAATTTTAACATGAAAATCCTATTTCACATACTGTGAGTGACCAGTCACTGACCAACCAGTAAATTGAGTTTTGATCAGTTTCATCTTGAGAGCTGTGATATTTCCTCAGCAACTCAAAGCTATTGTTAACATAATGAGTTGACAGTCCTTGACGGATCAGCTGACCTTCCTAACCAAAAATGTGAACAACTTATTCTTAACGTGACAAGACAACAAAATAAAGCCAGATTTATTTATTTATTGATACAGCGTGGAATAGGCCCTAACTGTTCAGCAACCCTGGACAACCCCAATTTGACCCTAATCTAATCACAGGACTACTTACAATGACCAATTAACTACTAACTGGTACATCTTTGAATCTTTGACTGTGGGAAGAAAGTGGAACGCCTGGGGAAACCCCATGTATTCCACAAGGAGGACATACAGACTCCTTACAGTGAATCGAACTGAATTGACTTTATTACTTACATCCTTCATATACATGAGGAGTAAAAATCTTTACGTTACGTCTCCATCTAAATGTGCAATGTGCAATTTATAATGATTTGTAATAAATAGTATGTACCACAGAACAGTGAATATAACATAGAAATACTATTGTATCAGCACGAATTAATCAGTCTGATGGTCTGGTGGAAGAAGCTGTCCCAGAGCCTGTTGGTCCTGGCTTTTATGCTGCAGTACTGTTTCCCAGATGGTAGCAGCCGGAATAGTTTGGGTGGGGTGACTCGGGTCCCCGGTGATCCTCTGGGGCCAGAATTGAACTCCGAACTCCAACACCTCGAGCTGTCATAGTGCCGTGCTAACTGCTACGCTACTAAGGCACCCAAGTTTAAGCATAGCCACAGTCTTCCATTTATTAAATCGACCTTCAATTGGGACCCATTAAATCTTGAAATGTTTAGTTACTTCTAAAATGGCTATACTTACATAGTTCAATTTTTCCTGACCTAGATCTTGTCAAAAAGAGTTATCATTCTGTTTAATAATCATGCTCTCTGTGCATTTGGGATTCCTAGGTTTTACGCAGGCACTTGGGGAATTTGCTTAAAAATGAAATATTTTGATACCATTGCCTCTTCCTATGGAAAATAAGTCCAACAGATGAATCTTTTTCTTCCCCTTTCTATAAAAGCACAAGTTAACTCATTCACTTTTATGAAGTATTCAATGTTATTAAAGTGAACACTGTTCTCTCTAACACAAACACGAGGAAATCTGCAGATGCTGGAATTTCAAGCAACACACATAAAAATTACTGGTGAATGCAGCAGGCCAGGCAGCATCTATAGGACGAGGTACAGTCGACGTTTCGGGCCGAGACCCTTCGTCAGGACTAAGTCAGAAGTCAGGACTTCGTCAGTTAGTCCTGACGAAGGGTCTCGGCCCGAAACATCATCTGTACCTCTTCCTATAGATGCTGGCAATTTTTATAACTGTTCTCTCTAGTCTGCTTTAGAGACCAATTCAATGCAATAAATAAAGTGATACATGTTATCTCAACTAAAGAGATGGTTTTAATCTTTTGCAGTTTCCATTCGCAGTAATCAAAATTGCAAGTAGAATCTTTGATGGAAATAGATGATCTTTGTGTAGACAATTTACGCAAGGTTCATCAACAACTTTCGTGGTTATACTAATCCCATGAGTTAAAGATAAAAAGATTTCTCATACAGATATCTTCAAAAAAAGGTCTCTTTATGCAGCATCCTTATCAAAGCAAAGATATTACAGTGTTCTTGATAGAAGTATTATCAAACAAATTAAACTATTTCCAAGCCACACAGTGGATATTAGGGCAGATGGCCAATGACTTAGTAAAAAAGATAGACAATATCAGAACTTAAAATCTTGGAAACTGAAACTATGACCACCAGTGGTCTAAAATCCTCTCTGCGAAGAGTAAAGGAGGTGGGGAATGCTTCATGGTCAATAATGCTTGGTGCGACTCCCAGAATGTGCATGCCTTCAAATCCTTTTGTTCCCCGGATGTGGAGTACCTTGTGCTGCTGTGTAGACTTTTCTGGCTGCCTAGGAAGTTCACGGCTGTTATTATCTCAGTTGTGTATATTCCACCGTAGGCTGATACTGATCTGGCTCTCAAGGAACTGTACAAGACCATCAGCACCTTGGAGACTGCTTTCATTGTCAGCAAGACTTTAATCTAGTATCGCTGACTAAAGTCTCTCCGAAGTTTTGTCAACACATCCAGGTGAGCACATGGGGAGATAGCATACTCCACCACTGCTACTCTCCCTTCCACAACCCTTACAAAGCACTTCTCCATCTACCGCTTGGGAAGACTGATCACTCCTCCATCCTTCTTCTGCCTGTCTACAGGCAGAGGCTGAAACAAGAAATAGCCATAGTTAAAGCCGTTCACTGTTGGTCCAACCAATCAGTCTCCATGCTACTGGACTGCTTTGATGATATCAACTGGAATGTCTTTTATATGAGGATGTCTCCGAGTTCATGGAAGAGGTCATGAGTTTCATCCGGAAGCGCATCGAGGACGTTGTCCCCGAAAAATCGGTCAGGGTCTATCCAAACCAGAAATCCTGGATCAACAGTTCCGTGCGTGCTGCATTTGCCATGCGAGATAGAGCTTTCGCCACCGGTAACCACCAGGAACTCAAGAAATGCAGCTATGATCCACACAAAGTCATCAAGGCAGCGAAACGACAATACAGACACAACTCTCTGTCAACAACACATGCAGCTGGTGGCAAGGTCTGCCATAAGACTTCAAAACTAAATGCAGTGTTGCTGACAACATCACTGCCTCTCTCCCAGAAGAGCGAAATCTTTTTTATACTCGGTTCAATGTCGTCAACACTGAGCCCTCAAGGAGAGCCACCAATGTGACCTGCACCTAGGTCATCGCTGAGGCTGAAGTATGCAGGTGTTTCCAACGAGGCTGCAGCATCAGACAGTATCCCAGGGCGGGTACTCAGAGTGTGCGTGGCACAACTGGCTGGTGTGTTTGCAAACATTTTTAATCTCTCCCTTTCCAAGTGTAGAGTAGCGTTCTGCTTCAAAACATCCACCATTATCCCTGTATCTAAAAAGACCAAGGTAACATGTCTGAACGACTGGCGTCCTGTCTCACTCACCTCAATAATAAGCAAATGCTCTGAGAGGCTGGTCAAGGACTACATCTGCAGCTTGCTACCACCCACACTGGACCCCTTACAGTTCGCCTATTGACACAACCAATCAACTGATGGGTGCAATAACCACAGCTGTACACACCATCCTTACACACCTGGAGAGGATGGATGTTTATGTGAGAATGCTGTTCTTGGCCTACAGTTCAGCACTCAACACCACAAGAAGCTCAGAGACCTGACCTGAGCCTTCATCCTTCCTTGTGTAGCTGGAACCTGGAGTACCGCCATCAAGTGGTAAGAGTGGGCTCCCTCACCTTTGCCCCTCTGACCCTCAACACAAGAGCCTCCCCAGGGCTGTGTCCTAAGCCACCTCCTTTACTCACTGTACACCCATGACTGTGTCGCCACCCACAGCTCCAATTTGCTAATTAAATTTGCATATGATACTATATTGATTGGCGTTTTGTTGTTCAGTTGTTTAGTCAAGTCCAACTCTTCATGACCTCATGGACCATAGGGTCCATAGGGTTTTCATGGCAAGGTATGGAAGCAGCCTACAGGGAGGAAGTCATCACTCTGACACAGTGGTGTCAAGAAAACAACCTCTCCCTCAATGTCACAAAAACAAAGGAGCTGGTTGTGGACTACAGGAGGAATGGAGACAGCCTCACCCCTATTGATATCAATGGATCTGCAGTTGAGAGAGTGGACAGACTCAACTGATCTGTACATACCAGCTGTGTGGTGAAAAAAGCACAACAGCGCCTCTTTCACCTCAGATGGTTGAAGAAGTTTGATGTGGGCCCCCAAATCCTAAGGACTTCTACAGGGGCACAACTGAGGGTATGACTGGCTGCATCACTGCCTGGTATGGGAACTGTACTTCCCTCAATCGCAGGACTCTGCAGAGAGTGGTGTGGACAGCCCAGTGCATCTGTGGATGTAAACTTCCAACTATTCAGGACATTTACAGTGACAAATACTTAAAAAGGGCCCAAAGGATCGTTGGGGACCTGAGCCACCCCAACCACAAACTGTTCCAGTTGTTACCATTCAGGAAACTGTACGGCAGCATTAAAGCCAGGACTAACAGGTTCCGGGACAGCTTCTTCCACCAGACCATCAGATTGATTAATTCACGCTGACACCATTATATTTCTAAGCTATATTGACTATTCTGTTGTATATCTTACTGTGCATACTATTTATTACAAATTACTATAATTTGTACATTGTACATTCAGACGGAGGCGTAATGTAAAGATTTTTACTCCTCAAATGTGTGAATGATGTAAGTAAGAAAGTCAATTCAATTCAATTCAATGGTGATGCAATTCAAATTCAGAATCAGATTAAATATTAGTAAATCATGAAATCTGTTGTTTTTACAGAAGCAGGACATTGCAATACATAATAAAAACAGTGAATTACAATAATGTATATGTAGCCTGGGGAAAAGTGCCGTCTCCCTTAAAGGCACAGACAACTATTCTAGCATTACCCGGATGGCTGCCTAAGTACACATTTAACGATGCTGAATAGGATCTGACGGTCACCTGGTTACATATATATACATTATACTTAATTAAATAGGTAATGCAAAAAAAAATAGTGAGGTAGCCCTGAATCACTGAGCATGTCCCTTTGGGCACCTGTACCTCCTTCCTGATGGTAGCAATGAGAAGAGGGCATGACCTGGGTGATGGGGGTCCTTTATGATGAATGCTGCCTTTTTTGATGCATCACTCCTTGAAGATACCCTAGATGCTATAAATGCTAGTGCCTATGAGGGAACTGACTGAGTTCACAACTTTCTGCAGCTTCTTTTAATCTTGTGTAGAAGCTCCCCCCACCCCCAACCTCGTATCAGATGATGATACAGCCAGTTAGAATGCTTTCGATGGTACATCTGTAGAAATTTGTGAGGGTCTTTGGTGACATACCAAATCTCCTCAAACTCCTAATGAGAAATAGGCACTGTCGTGCATCAGTATGTTGGGTCCAGGTTAGATGTTTAGAGGTGTTGACGCCTACTTGAACTTGAAATAAGACCGTAAGACATAGGAGCAGTATTAGGCCATTTGGCCCATCAAGATTGCTCAGCCATTTCATCATATCTGATCCATTTTCCACTCAGCTCCAATCTCCTCCCTTCACCACATATTCCTTCATGCAATGACCAGTCAAGAATCTATCAACCTCTGCCTTAAATATACATACAGATGGCCTCCACAGCTGTCTGTGGTAACAAATTCCACAGCTTCAGCACTCCGGCTAAAGCAATTCCTTCTCATTTCAGTTCTAAAAAGATGCTCCTATCTGAGATTGTGTCCTCTGGTCTTAGATTCTCCCACCATAGGAAATATCCCCTCCACTCTATCAAGGCCTTCCACCATTCAATAGGTTTCAATGAGGTCACTCCTCGTTCTTCTGAATTCTAGTGAATACAGGCCCAGAGCCATCAAATGCTCTTCATATGACAAGCCATGCAATCTGAGAATCATTTTTGTGAACCTCCTTTGAACCCTCTCCAATTTCAGGACATCCTTTCTGAGATAAGGGCCCAAAACTGCTCACAATATTCCAAGTGAGGCCTTACCAGTGCTTTATGAAGTCTCAACATTACATCTTTGCTTTTATGTTCCAGTCCTCTTGAAATGAATATTAGCGTTGCATTTGCCTTCCTCACCACAGACTCAACCTGCAAACTAACCTTCAGGGAATCCTGCACAGAACTCCCAAGTCCCTTTGTCCCTGAGATTTTTGTGCTTTCTCTCCATTTAGAAAATAGTCAATCCTTTCATTTCTTCTACCAAAGTAAATGACAGTACACTTCCTGGCACTGTATTCCATCTGCAGTTTCTTTGCCTATTCACCTAATCTGTCTAAGTCCTTCTGTAGACTCTCTACTTCCTCAAAACTACCTGCCCCTCCACCCATCTTCATATCATCTGCAAATTTTACAACAAAGCCATCAATTCTATCATCCAAGTAATTAACATATAACTTAAAAAGAATTGATCCCAACACTCACCCCTGTGGAACACCACTAGTCATTGGTAGCCAACCAGAAAAGGCTCCCTTTATTCCTACTCTTTGCCTCCTTCCAGTTAGCCTGTCTATGCTAGAATCTTTCCTGTAATACCATGGGCTCATACTTGTTAAGCAGCCTCATTTGTGGCACCTTGTCAAAAACCTTTGTGAAAACCCAAATACACGGCTTCAACTGATTCTCTTTTGTCTAACCTGCTTGTTACTTCTTCAAAGAATTCCAACAGATTTGTCAGGCAATATTTTCCCTTGAAGAAACCATGCTGACTATGGCCTCCAAGTACCCTGAAACCATATCCTTATTAGAATCAGAATCAGGTTTATTATCACCGGCAAGTTACGTAAAATTTATTAACTTAGCAGTTCAATGCAATACAGAATATAGAAGAGGATAGATAAATAAATAGATAGATAGATAGATAGATAGATAGATAGCTGTATATGTATGTTGAATAGATTTTAAAACGTGCAAAAGACAGAAATACTATATATTAAAAAAGGTGAGGTGGTGTCCAAGGGTTCAATGCCCATTTAGGAATCGGATGGCAGAGGGGAAGAAGCTGTTCCTGAATCACTGAGTGTGTGCCTTCAGGCTTCTGTATCTCCTTCCTGATGGTAACAGTGAGAAAAGGGCATGACCTGGGTGCTGGGGGTCCTTAATAATGGACGCTGCCTTTTTGAGATACCGCTCCCTGAAGATGTCCTGGGTACTTTGTAGGCTGGTACCCAAGATGGAGCTGACTAGATTTACAACCTTCTGCAGCTTCCTTCGGTCCTGTGCAGTAGCCCCTCCATACCAGACAGTGATGCAGCCTGTCAGAATGCTCTCCACGGTACAACTATAGAAGTGTTTGAGTGTATTTGTTGACATGCCAAATCTCTTCAAACTCCTAATGAAGTATCGCCATTGTCTTTATAACTTTATAGATGGTATTTGAGCTGTGCCTAGCCACACAGTCATGTGTATATAGAGAGTAGAGCAGTGGGCAAAGAACACACCCCTGAGGTGCTCCAGTGTTGATCGTCAGCGAGGAGGATATGTTATCACCAATCTGCACAGATTGTGGTCTTCTGGTTTGGAAGTCGAGGATCCTATTGCAGAGGGCCAAGTTCTGCAACCTCTCAATCAGGATTGTGGGAATGATGGTATTAAATGCTGAGCTATAGTCAATGAACAGCATCCTGACATAGGTGTTTGTGTTGTCCAGGTGGTCTAAAGCCGTGTAGAGAGCCATTGAGATTGCATCTGCCATTGACCTATTGTGGCGGTAGGCAAATTGCAATGGGTCCAGGTCTTTGCTAAGGCAGGAGTTCAGTCTAGTCATGACCAACCTCTCAAAGCATTTCATTACTGTAGATGTGAGTGCTACCGGGTGATAGTCATTAAGGCAGCTCACGTTATTCTTCTTATTGCCTCCATCTTCCTAACCACTAAGGTCAGACTAACTGGCCTATAATTTCATTTCTTCTGCAACTCTCCCTTCTTGAAGTGGCATTTGCAATTTTCTAGTCTTCTAGAACCATTCCAGAATCAAGTGATTCTTGAAATATCATTACTAATGCCTCCACAATCTCTTCAGCCACCTCTTTCTGAATCCTGGAGTATGTACCATCTAGTCCCGGTGACCTATCTACCCTAGACCTTGCAGTTTCCCAAGATTTCATGACCCCTGATGCTTGGAACTTTCATCATACTGCTAGTGTCTTCCACAGTGAAGACTGATGTGAAATACTAATTCAGTTCATCCATCATTTCCTTGTCCCCCATTACAGCCTCTCCAGCATCGTTTTCCAGTGGTCTGATATCCACTTTTGGCTCCCTTTACACTATATGTATCTGAAGAAACTTATGGTATCTTCTTTAATATTTTTGGTTGCTTACTTTTATATTCCATCTTTACCTTCTTAATGACTTTTTAGTTGCTTTCTGTTGGTATTTGAAAGCTCCCCAATCCTCTAACTTCCCACTAATTTTTGTTCTATTATATCAGCTTTAACTTCTCTTGTTTATTCTGGTTGTGGCATCTTGCCTTTAGAATATTCCTTAGTCTTTGGGATGTATATATCATTGCTCACTCTTTCCACTTATGGTCCCTCTATGTCAGTTCTTTCTTCCAACTCTGGATTTTGAACAACCAGTCAGACAATTTAGAGACCAAGAAGGGTTTGGGGTACTAGTGGGAAGCTAAAACTGGCTGTCAATAGCATAGATGTAAAAAACTAATACTAATAGAAACCAGTGTTTGCCAGAGGGGAATGAATCAGTGAGAAACAGGACGATACATTGAGGAATACTGGAGGCAAAGGTGCACGTGTATCAAGAGAAGCCATTGCGCTGCACAAACAGAAGAGATAGGACCAGAGTTGGACATTCATTCTGATGGGTGCCCTGGTAGCTTAATGGTTAGTGTGACACTATTGCAGCTAGGGCTGTTGGAGTTTGGAGTTCAATCCCCATGTCCTCTGTAAGGATTCTGTATGTTCATCCAGGGTTTTCTCCAAGTGCTCTAGTTCTGTCCCACAGTTCAAAGGTGTACCAGTTAGTAGGTAATTTGTCATTGTAAATTGTCCTCTGATTAGGCGAAGGTTAAATTGAGTACTGCTGGGTGGTGCAACGCAAAGGACTGGAGGGGCCTGTTCCGCACTGTATCTATAAATAAATAGATAGATGGATAGATAGATATTGAGAGAGTTGAGGGAGAGTTGGTGGAAGAACAAAATACGATTAGTATAGGATTAACGCAATTCCGTAGTTGATGATTGGCGGGATGGATGGCCTGTTTCCATGCAGTATGATTCACTGATTCAGTAAAATCTGATTGGAGGGATTTGAGCAAGAAGTTCAACATAAGCAGGATGTAAATTTGGAAAGCTGCAATAAATTCAGAAGTGGAGAGGGTCCAGAGGAGTTTCATGAGAATAATCAGGGAATGAAAAGGTTAATGTATGAGGAATGTTTAATGGCTCTGGGTCTGTTCTGGCTGGAGATTAGAAGAATGAGTGGGAATCTCATTGAAACCAATGGAATATTAAAAGGCCCAGATAGAGTTGGATGTTGAGAAGATGTCTCCTATAGTGGGTGAGTCTAGGACTGGAGGGCACAGCCTCAGAATAGAACAAAGATGGGGAGGGATTTCTTTAGCCAATGGGTGGTGAATCTGTGGAATTCATTGCCACAGCTGGAGACCAAGTCATTTAGGTATATTTAAATTGGAGGTTGATAGGTTCTGATTAGTAAGGATGTTAAAGATTACAGAAAGAAGACAGGAGAATGGGGTTAAGAGGGATACTAAATCGGCCATGATGGAATGGCGAAGCAGACTAGATGGGCCGAATGGCCTAATACTGCTCGCATGTCTAATGGAATAATTTTTACATTTAATTTAGCATATGGTTTCTAAAATATTTAATATACTAGAGTTTCTCTAATTGTTTAGTGTTTGAGTTATGCCATTCAGTCCAATAAGGCTTTCGGCTTGATCTCAAGTCTGAACTGAGGTACCTAATTTGAGTTAGGTGGGCCCAGTGCCACCGTTGATCTAAATGCCCTTTGTAGATGGGTGAAGTCAATTAGGATTCCCACTTTTAATCATCGAGCAGCAACCATTGCTGGAAGAGCATATGTGAATAGGTCAGGCTTGACAAGACAGTCTCTTGTAATCAAATAGTAGGTCAATTTTCATTATAAAACCTTTCATGTGAAGAATAAGGAAATGAGTACACCACTGAAGGATTATCTTTTCTTATAAAAGTGAACCTCTGTAAAGGTTCAGCAATTTTAACTGAGGTAAAGAGAGGAGAAAGTTAATGACAAGTAATATATTTACTGAAAGTACAGTGGATTCTGGTTAACTGGTCCACCCTTTAATCAAAGCAGCCGCTTATTTGACACAACTCTGAAAGTATAAACAATAATCAAAAACAATCCAGGATTCCCTTCATTTATTTGGGACACTACACCCCTTAATTCAGTTACGGGACTGTTGCCAAACAGTTTCTAACTAATGTTTGTGCATTAAAAAGACAGTGGTTTTTGTGACTGATAGTTAGCAAGGGTAATAAACAGAAAGACAATTTAGAATTATTATGCTCACTGCAGTTTCAAGCATTCAGGCTTGGAGATGCCAGAGATGCTGGGAGTGAAAATAAAATGATTTCACTACTTCAAGAAGTTAGGTACTACAAAGAACGTGAAGGTGTTGGCAGTCATCTTAGATGTTGCAATAAAAATGAATACTTGGATGACAGCATTGTACGAAGGCAGTCCATTATCTGCACTCGGTGATTGCGCTGATTTTGTTCATTTGCAGTCAATAAAAAGAACAAGGCAGTGTACACTGAATAAATTCCTCCATCAATAACTACTAGAAACTAATACACAGATAAAAGATCTAGTGCTTTCCCAGTGTTGATGAATATACTGTGTCCATCATTCCTGGTTGGTTCCTCCTCATCCAATCAGCTTTCTGTTTTCCTACTTTGCATACAATCAAATACCAGTTCTTACTTGGAGCGAGACCTTGTTAAAATTCTTTTCCCAACACACATCAAAGTTGCTGGTGTTCGCAACAGGCCAGGCAGCATCTCTAGGAAGAGGTACAGTCGACGTTTCAGGCAGAGACCCTTCGTCAGGACTCCTTTGATGTGTGTTGCTTGAATTTCCAGCATCTGCAGAATTCCTGTTGTTTGCGTTTTTAAAATTCTTTTCCTCTAGTTTTATTTCAATGGCTTCCTTTACCAGACAGTCCTAGTAGCCATTGGCATGGCCAACCTTGTTTTGGTGGCTTCTAACAAACCAAAACTCTGTCTTTGGGGTTCAGCTGCCAAATCCAAGGGCTTTTACACGTAGCTACAATTTGCCTGATGTTTCAAAGAAGGATCACATGTATTAACAAACACATTTTGTTCACTATTATTGACTTTCCTCTGGAACAGCGAAGGCTTAGGGGAGATCTGAGAGAGGTTTATAAGATTATGAGAGGTACAGATAGAGTTAACAGACAGTATCTTTTTCCCAGGGTTGAAATGTCTAATACCAGGGGACATGTATTTAAGGTGAGGGGGTAATTTTAAAATAGATGTTAGAGGTAGTAGATGGCGGGGTGGAGATATATCTCTACCAAAGGAGGTGTAAAGTGCACCTTCCCTCTGCTAACCTACAGTTCACCCTTGGGCTTAGGGTGCTTAGCACCGTATCAGGGTCATGTGAAGCCATGGGAGCAGGTGGTGGATAGTTGTATCAGCAGCTGGTGTATATCACAATTCCTCATTATGCAACCACAGAACCCAGGTGGGTGGGTGGTCTCTGGTGAGTATTGATAATGGTTGGGGTCATCCATCTTCTAAAGACACTGCCCAGAAGAAGGCACTGGCAAACCACCCTGTAGAAAAAATTTCCAGGAACAATCATGGTCATTGAAAGACCACGATCGTCCACGTCATATGACACGGCACGAAATGAACAAACACGAAACACCTCCATGGAAGTTTAACGCTGTTGTTTATAAGCTAGTCCTATTTTTGGCACTGTAAAAGTAAACTGGCATTTCTCTTAAAGTAATAAGACAGGCACTATATAGTTACAGTAAAACACATCAAAGTTGCTGATGAACGCAGCAGGCCAGGCAGCATCTCTAGGAAGAGGTACAGTTGGCGTTTCAGGCCGAGACCCTTCGTCAGGACTAACTGAAGGAAGAGTGAGTATGAGATTTGAAAGTTGGAGGGGGAGGGGGAGATCCAAAATGATAGGGGAAGACAGGAGGGGGAGGGATGGAGCCAAGAGCTGGACAGGTGATTGGCAAAGGGGATATGAAAGGATCATGGGACAGGAGGCCCGGGGAGAAAGACAAGGGGCGGGGGGGACCCAGAGGATGTGCAAGGGGTATAGTCAGAGGGACAGAGGGAGAAAAAGGAGAGAGAGAAAAAGAATGTGTGTATATAAATAAATAACGGATGGGGTACGAGGGGGAGGTGGGGCATTAGCGGAAGTTAGAGAAGTCAATGTTCATGCCATCAGGTTGGAGGCTAACCAGAGGGAATATAAGGTGTTGTTCCTCCAGCCTGAGTGTGGCTTCATCTTTACAATAGAGGAGGCCGTGGATACAATTGCTTAATTATTGTTTGTATTAGTTTTGTAGATTTGGATAGAATTACAGCATTTAAAAGAAATTTGGATCAATACATGGCAGTTTTGGGCCCTAAATCTAGGAAAAGATCTGCTTGTATTGGAGAGGTTCCAGAGAGGTTTGCAAGAATTATCATGGGCATGAAAGGGTTAATGTATAGGAGTGTTTGATAGCTGTGGGCCTTTACACACTGTAGTTTATAAGAGTGAGAGGAGATCTCATTGAAACCTACTGAGTATTAAAAGGCCAAGATCTGGTGGCAGTGGACACTAGATTTGCAATAGTGGGAGAGTTTAGAACCCTTTGGCACAGCCTCAGAATAGAAGGCAGTCACCAGGAAGAAGGCAGGACAATTGGGATAGGAGGGAAAATAAATCAGCCATGATTCAATGGCGGAGCCAATTCGATAGGCCAAATGGCCTAATTTTGCTTCTATGTCTTATGGTCTTATAGGGAGGGATAGTGGAGGGCTCTGATTGGGGTGCAGGTAAATGGGACTAGGCAGAAGATCAGGTCAGCACAGACTAGATGGGCTGAAGAGCCTAAAATAAACAAGAGAAAATCTGCAGATGCTGGAAATCCAAGCAACACACACAAAATGTTGGAGGAATTCAGCATGCCAGGCAGCATCAATGCAGAAGGGTACTTGGCATTTTGTGTGGGCCAAAGAACCTGTTTCTGTGCCGTACTGCAGTATGACTCTGAAAAGTCCTTCTAAATAAGTATTTCCAGAGAATCAGCTTTTAGATTCTTCATTTTCAATATTATTCACTACAGGGTATATGTACAGAATGAGGGGAAAAATGTCAATAAGGACCTGGATGTATGTCTTTGGGCTGCTTCTCACAGCCAAGGGAACCACCTGAGTTCACAGATATACAGTATACATTCTCTTCGACCAACAGATTGTAAACTATCTGCCTTTGCTAAGCTGTTTGATAAATTCAAAACTCCCTGAGGAACTGAATGACATTTTTTACCTTTGGTAATGTCTTCCCTCAATCACCAACGTTACCTTCTGTTGATATATACTGATGTCAGTTTTTGAGAAAAGTTTTGCAATTTCAGACACCCAGCAGCAACTCTGTTAAAAAATGTTTAAAAGCAAACTGAAATCCAAAGGATGTATAAAGCATTTCAAAGTATAAATAAGAATTGCATCGAGCTAACCCACTACGTTACACAGTATCATAGCGGTTAGCTCAATGTTATTACAGCTCGGAGCATTGGAGCTCGGAGTTCAATTCCAGCGTCCTCCTTCCTTCCCGTGTGTGAATGGGTTTCCTTGGCGTGCTCCAGTCTCCTCCCACAGTCCGGAAACACACTGGTTAGTAGGTTAATTGGTGATTGTAAATTGTCCTGTGATTAGGCCAGGGTTAAGTCGGTGGGTTGCTGGACGGTGCACTCGAAGGGCCAGTAGGGCCTGTTCCACACTGTATCTCTAAATAAATAACAAGCTTCAGTTCCACCTGGCATGACTGCCTCACAAAGACTAAATCAAGGTTGTTTTACATAATTCTTTCTTATAAAAGAGCAGTGTAATTTATTTGGAATGAAAATTGTACCAGAGCAATGACTTTATTATTATCTGGAACTAGCAGGAAGCCTCACCCTGCAGCTCTGCATATCAAGCGCATTATATCAGCATTGAAATCAAACAATGCAAATTGATGGATACCAGACCACCCTCACTGTTCTGGTGTCTAGCCACCAAGTAAAACTCCCCATAATATTATTCAAATTTGCAAAATCGTCCCGGAGGAGATTTACCTTCCTGTCTTATTAATTCCTCACTGATTTGCTAAGTTGTAATTCCATGCAAGTTGGCTTCCAACATCAAAGGTGGTGTAAATACTGCGTGTATCTGCTGTCCAAGTACTTAAATATGCACTCAGTAGCCTCTTTATTTGGCACCTCCTACACCCAATAAAGTGGCCACTGTATGTGTGTTTGAGGCCTTCTGCTGCTGTAGCCCACCCACCTCACGGTCTGATGTGTTGTGCGTTCAGAGAGGCTCCTGCACTCCACTGTTGTAACGTGTGCTTATCTGAGTTACTGTCCGCTTCTTGTCAGCTTGAACCAGCCTGTTCTTTCTCCTCTGACATCTCTCATTAACAAGGCATTTTCACCCACAGAACTGCTGCTCACTGGATGTTTTTGTTTTTCATAACATTATCTGTAAATTCTAGAGACTGTTGTGTGTAGAAATCCCAAGAGATCAGCAGTTTCTGAGATACTCAAACCATCCCATCTGGCACCAACAATCTTTCCACTGTCAAAGTCACTTAGATCACATTTCTTCCCCTTTCTGATATTTGGTCTGAACAACAACTGAAGCTCTTGACCATATCTGCATGTATTTATGCTTTGAGTTGCTGCCACATGGTTGGCTGTTGAGATATTTGCATTGATGAGCAGGGGTATCGGTGTACCTAATAAAGTGCCCACTGAGAGTATGTCCAGTTTTAGCATCCCGATGAAGGGTCTGAGCCTGAAATGTCAACTGCTTATCGCTCTCCGTAGATGTTTCTGGCTGCTGAGTTCCTCCAGCATTTTGTGTTGATCATAGTGAGTTTACCTACCTCTGACAATATTATAAATACATTATTAATTATCCCATCAATAGTACAATATTGTATGTCTCTGTCATACCTGTAGTATTTTGATGTTCAGATATTTTGAGTATATAATTATAAGCCTCTGAATTTAAAAGTCTACAAGTAGTTTCTTAGATGAGCCAAATGTTAAAGCAATCATGAAATTATATACAGTTAAATTGGAAGAAGCTGTTGAAATGGTCACATGATAGTTGTGATATTTAGTGCTTTTCTTTGATTTCTCAGTATTTTTGTAAAAATCAATATTACTTACTAAATTGGAGAGTCCAGACTACCTTAGTAAATTATTAATCGTTTGGAAATTCTTGCAGCACTACTGCTGTGATAACAGACAAATATAGTCAGAAATTATTTCGGTTAGTGGACAAAAGTAAATGCGTTTCTATGGTATTTCTCCGCACATCATTAGAATACCCACGTTAATAATTTATGCCATTGAAGTACAGAGCTAAATAAAATACAAATACATTAACTGTTTACCAGAAAAACATCAGTGACTGTAATTTCTGGACTTGTGTTTACTGTGAATAAATTATTTTCAATCTACTGTAATGATTAGAATAATAGTGTTATTTTGCACACAATGTTTATTATATTCTGTGTACGCTGTAATCCTTAAGATAATCATTACTTGTATGTAAGTAAATGAAGTTTAACTTCAAGTCAAGTTCAGATTATTTTCACTCAATCCTATACATGTATACCGCCAAACAAAACAACGTTCCTCTGGACTAAGTGCACAACACAGTGCATATAACTGATACATAACAGATAAAGTAATATTGCCACAAACAAATTAGCAAATGATAAGATACCTATACGATACATGTTAAAAAGTAAACAGTATAATGCTACTGGCAGTTCATGCATGATGACACCCGGATGGTGGCAGTGAGTTGAGTAGTCTTACAGCCTGGGGGAACAGATGGGGGGAGGGGGTGGAAATCATGGACATGCTAAGGGCCCTGTATATGCAGCACACCTGATAGATATCTCCATTGGGTCAGAAGAAGGAGAGTTAATTCATGTCTGTTTCCCACAAGATTACAGTGTATTAACTTTAAAGAATCATATTCGTTATGCTTCTGATAATTGGAATCAGAAGACATTTGTGCACATGTGGCCGGATCATTAAATATAAAAATGTTAATAAATGATATGAATCAAACAGGATAGTAGACATTGTCTATATGGACTTTAGTAAAACATTTGACATGGTTCCACATGACTTATGGCACAGGGAATCCAATGCAGCCTGGTTAATTGGAGTCAACACTAGCATGGTGATACAAGGCTGAGGCTAGTGCTAGAAGTGTTTGTAACCCTCCAGTTCCCTCGGCTGCGTAAGTCCAGGGAAGACAATCTCTGGCCCTGCCAAACGGGTGAAATTGAGGTGTAAAATCTCCAGTTTGTGTGGATGCTGTGTGATTTGTTACCGTTTCAAATCAATACCGCGAAATAACAGACAGTACACCACATGCAATTAGACGACGTAGCTTTATCATTCTTAATTTGACCAAAGGGTTAGTAAAGAAAAACAAAAAGGAAAGGCCCATTTTAATGAAACAGTCTAATATGCACAAGCTGGAGCTCACGGTTTCCCCTTTCGCCGATCCTCCATCGATTTCCCCAGGCTTCGTCGACTCCCAGCGCCACTCCAAATCCATTCCTTTCTGTGTCTACGACTTCTCCTTTCTGGCGCCATCTCTCGCCGAACAAAGGACCCAGCTGACCCCGGTGTCAGGCACACAGCATGAAAACACACTTCCCTCGTCGGACGGCTCACATTCCAAACTACCCGTTATCTCTAACCATAACCCAAACATTGCTTCTAAGGAAAGACCATCACATTAGCAGTGAAACCTTTCCCAGGGTATGTATGTTCATGGTCTTCTGCTGCAGCCTGTTCACTTCAAGGTTGCATGTTTTGTGCATTCAAAGGTGCTCTACTGCAAACTATCGCTGTAACACGTGTTCATTTGATTTACTCTCGCATTCCTGTCAGCTTCAACCAAGCTGCCATTCTTCTCTGACCTCTCCCATTAGGAAGGCATTTTCACCAACGCTCACTGGATGTTTTTTGTACTAATGTAATAGAAACATAGAAACATAGAAAATAGGTGCAGGAGTAGGCCATTCGGCCCTTCGAGCCTGCACCGCCATTTATTATGATCATGGCTGATCATCCAACTCAGAACCCCGCCCCAGCCTTCCCTCCATACCCCCTGACCCCCGTAGCCGCAAGGGCCATATCTAACTCCCTCTTAAATATAGCCAATGAACTGGCCTCAACTGTTTCCTGTGGCAGAGAATTCCACAGATTCACCACTCTCTGTGTGAAGAAGTTTTTCCTAATCTCGGTCCCAAAAGGCTTCCCCTCTATCCTCAAACTGTGACCCCTCGTTCTGGACTTCCCCAACATCGGGAACAATCTTCCTGCATCTAGCCTGTCCAATCCCTTTAGGATCTTATACGTTTCAATCAGATCCCCCCTCAATCTTCTAAATTCCAACGAGTACAAGCCCAGTTCATCCAGTCTTTCTTCATATGAAAGTCCTGCCATCCCAGGAATCAATCTGGTGAACCTTCTTTGTACTCCCTCTATGGCAAGGATGTCTTTCCTCAGATTAGGGGACCAAAACTGCACACAATACTCCAGGTGTGGTCTCACCAAGGCCTTGTACAACTGCAGTAGTACCTCCCTGCTCCTGTACTCGAATCCTCTCGCTATAAATGCCAGCATACCATTCGCCTTTTTTACTGCCTGCTGTACCTGCATGCCCACTTTCAATGACTGGTGTATAATGACACCCAGGTCTCGTTGCCCCTCCCCTTTTCCTAATCGGCCACCATTTAGATAATAATCTGTTTTCCTATTTTTGCCACCAAGGTGGATAACTTCACATTTATCCACATTAAATTGCAGCTACCATGAATTTGCCCATTCACCCAACCTATCCAAGTCACCCTGCATCCTCTTAGCATCCTCCTCACAGCTAACACTGCCACCCAGCTTCGTGTCATCCGCAAACTTGGAGATGCTGCATTTAATTCCCTCATCCAAGTCATCAATATATATTGTAAACAACTGGGGTCCCAGCACTGAGCCTTGCGGTACCCCACTAGTCACCGCCTGCCATTCTGAAAAGGTCCCGTTTATTCCCACTCTTTGCTTCCTGTCTGCTAACCAATTCTCCACCCACACCAATACCTTTCCCCCAATACCGTGTGCTTTAAGTTTGCACACTAATCTCCTGTGTGGGACCTTGTCAAAAGCCTTTTGAAAATCCAAATATACCACATCCACTGGTTCTCCCCTATCCACTCTACTAGTTACATCCTCAAAAAATTCTATGAGATTCGTCAGACATGATTTTCCTTTCACAAATCCATGCTGACTTTGTCCGATCATTTCACTGCTTTCCAAATGTGCTGTTATCACATCCTTGATAACTGACTCTAGCAGTTTCCCCACCACCGACATTAGGCTAACCGGTCTATAATTCCCCGGTTTCTCTCTCCCTTTTTTAAAAAGTGGAGTTACATTAGCCACCCTCCAATCCTCAGGAACTAGTCCAGAATCTAACGAGTTTTGAAAAATTATCACTAATGCATCCACTATTTCTTGGGCTACTTCCTTAAGCACTCTAGGATGCAGACCATCTGGCCCTCTCAAGTCTGTCGTGCGTGAAAATCCCAGGAGATCAGCAGTTTCTGAGATACTCAAACTAAATCCGCTGGCACCAACAATGATTCCATAGTTAAAGTTGCTTAGACATTCCTGACAGGGACAATGGAGATGGAACAGGACAGCAGAGGGCAAGTCCTTCCCACTATGTTCTCTAAACTAATTGACCCAGTGACTCATAACCTTTCCAGTCGCTCTTCCCTGCTCACTGACCACGTCCCTCACTTTTTTTCATATTCATATGCCTATTTGAGTCTCCTAAGCACTCCTATCCTATCAGCTTCTACTACCACCCCGGTATTGCATTTCAGACACCAACTACTCCCTTTGTAAAAAAAAAACTTGCCTTGCACATCTCCTTTGCATTTCCTGAGCTCACCTTAAATATACGCCCCTTTGCATTCCAGTCCTGAGAAAAAGATATTGGCTGTCTATCGATGGCTTGCATAATTTTATAAACTTCTAATAAACCTTCCCTCATCCTCCACTGCTCTAGGGAAAACATACCTGCTTATTTCTTCATAGAGTATGTCCTCCAGACCAGGCAGCATCCTGGTGAACCTTTTCTGCACCCACTCCACAGCCTTCCTATAATGAGATGACCAGAATTGAACACAATACTATAAATGTGGCCAACCAGAGTTTTATAAAGCTGTAATATAACTTACTAGCTCTTGAACTCAGTGCCTGTGACCAGTTGTGGTCTCTATTAACAACTTGAATGTGAAGTTGACAGAATTTGGATGGCATTGAGGATTAATAACTGTTCCTGAACCTGGTGGTGTGATATTAGTTGGGACATTATATTGAATCTTTACTATTTGTGCATTTTTGCATAGGAAAGATATATCAGTGCTGGACTTCACTTATGAGGAGAGAATGGATAGGCTGGGCTTGTTTTCCCTTGAATGAAGGAGACAGAGAGGTGACCAGATAGAGGTGTATTAATTAGAAGAGGTATAGATAGGTGAGATAGAAAGGATCTTTTTCCCCAAAGAAAGCTTATCAAAATTAAGAGGACATAGGTTTAAGATGGGAGATTGGATATGAGAGAAACGTTTATAAGTAGAATGTAATTTATGTGGTCCTCACTGCCAGAGGAGGCCATGGAATCAGATGCAATCACTACATTAAAAAGATATTTAGAGAATTGAGTAGGCTAGGCAAAGAAGGACATGGACCTTATACAGACAGATAGGATTAGTATAGATGGGCAGAAAGGTCCCCATGGACATAGTGTCCATGAGTCAAATTCTATAGTGTACAACTCTATGATGCCGTGGTAGCGTACCAGTTAACACAACACTATTACAGCTTGGAGCATCAGAGTTTGGTGTCCAATCCCAGCATCTTCTGTAAGGAACACACATCAAAGTTGCTGGTGAACGCAGCAGGCCAGGCAGCATCTGTAGGAAGAGGTGCAGTCGACGTTTCAGGCTGAGACCCTTCGTCAGGACTAACTGAAGGAAGAGTGAGTAAGGGATTTGAAAGTTGGAGGGGGAGGGGGAGATCCAAAATGATAGGAGAAGACAGGAGGGGGAGGGATGGAGCCAAGAGCTGGACAGGTGATAGGCAAAAGGGGATACGAGAGGATCATGGGACAGGAGGTCCGGGAAGAAAGACAAGGGGGGGTGACCCAGAGGATGGGCAAGAGGTATATTCAGAGGGACAGAGGGAGAAAAAGGAGAGTGAGAGAAAGAATGTGTGTATAAAAATAAGTAACAGATTGGGTACGAGGGGGAGGTGGGGCCTTAGCGGAAGTTAGAGAAGTGGATGTTCATGGCATCAGGTTGGAGGCTACCCAGACGGAATATAAGGTGTTGTTCCTCCAACCTGAGTGTGGTTTCATCTTTACAGTAGAGGAGGCCGTTTATAGACATGTCAGAATGGGAATGGGATGTGGAATTAAAATGTGTGGCCACTGGAAAGCAGGATCTCCCAGTGGCCACACATTTTAATTCCACATCCCATTGAAAGCAGGATCTCCCAGTGGCCACACATTTTAATTCCACATCCCATTCCCATTCTGACATGTCTATCCATGGCCTCCTCTACTGTAAAGATGAAGCCACACTCAGGTTGGAGGAACAACACCTTATATTCCATCTGGGTAGCCTCCAACCTGATGCCATGAACATCGACTTCTCTAACTTCCGCTAAGGCCCCACCTCCCCCTCGTACCCCATCTGTTACTTATTTTTATGCACACATTCTTTCTCTCACTCTCCTTTTTCTCCCTCTGTCCCTCTGAATATACCTCTTGCCCATCCTCTGGGTACCCCCCCCCCGTCTTTCTTCTCGGACCTCCTGTCCCATGATCCTCTCATATCCCCTTTTGCCTATCACCTGTCCAGCTCTTGGCTCCATCCCTCCCCCTCCTGTCTTCTCCTATCATTTTGGATCTCCCCCTCCCCCTCCAACTTTCAAATCCCTTACTCACTCTTCCTTCAGTTAGTCCTGACGAAGGGTCTCGGCCTGAAATGTCGACTGCACCTTTTCCTACAGATGCTGCCTGGCCTGCTGCGTTCACCAGCAACTTTGATGTGTGTTGCTTGAACTTCCAGCATCTGCAGAATTCCTGTTGTTTGCGTTTAAAATCTTCTGTAAGGAGTTGGTATGTCCTCTCATGGACCGTGTGGGTTTCCTCCAGATACTGGAGTTTCCTTCCACAGTTCAAAGATGTACTGGTTAGTAGGTTAATTGGTCACTGTAAGTTGTCCCATGTTTATGCTCGGGTTTTATCAGGGATTGCTGGGTGGCGTGGTTTGAAGGGCCTATTCCACACTTTATCTCTAAAGAAGTAAATAGCTCTCTAAACCATTTTTTTCATTAAAGTGTAAATATGGTCAAAGAAATATACTGCTAGCTTTTTAATAGTTATTGACATAATATGGATAAACCCATCAACAGAATAAGTTCATATAGTTTCCTTAAATCATAAACAGAAAGTACACTTTTCCTGAGAGCATTTTAAATTCTTTAAAGTAGTGCATAATGACGAGCCAAAAGTGACCATCTTCAATTTAGTGACCATTCTGTCTCCGTGACTGCACTTCCTGCACCCCAAACTTGTGGAAATTCAACTGGAGTGTTCATGACTGGTTCCATTAGAAACCATCAGTATGGTGCTTTACAAAGTCAACTCACCTCAGAGCTGTGAAGACTAGAGATGTTTAAATGTTCTTCCCTGCAGAGAGGAAGCTAAGGAATTTCAAATTGGATATAAATTATAAGTGATTTGAATTAACTATATAAGTTAAAGAATGATCACACTTGTAAAACTAGCAGAAATTAAATATGTAACCCTGGGTTGATCAACTAAGATAATCAGATACTCAGATAAATCAGGTAGGGGCAGCCTGGTAGAATAGCAGTTAATGCAATCACTTTACAGCACCAGTGATTACCAATCAGGGTTCAATTCCCATCACTGTCAGTAAGGAGTTTGTACATTCTCCCCATGACTGTGTGGACCTGCTGTGCTGGCACTGATTTGATTTGATGCAAAACGATGCATCAATGTTGTGGTGTATATGTGACAAGCAAAGCTAACCTGTAAATCTTTAATCGCTATAGTATCAAGGTTGACCAAAGACAGTGTCCGATAGTCTCCACAAAATCCTAAGTGTTTGGACTAATCCTCCTCTTTCCCTTTTTCAGTATGGCCCATTAATTGGCAAGAGTCAATTTAATAAACAAAAAGTCAAGACATGCACCATCGATGTATGGATGTTTGTAGAACAGTAAAGTAGTAAAATAATGTTACCCTGAATGGTTAACATATAGCATGCAAAGGTTTCTTTCTGAACCTGATTGCACACAAAGTGCTTAACTTAAAATCCATCTTTATGCAAATAACCATATAACAATTACAGCACGGAAACAGGCCATCTCAGCCCTTCTAGAACTGATGAAGTTCCTGCAACATGATGCCTCAGTGTTAGATTTTAGAGTGAAAGTCCACCTGCTATAAATAACTCACACAAAATGCTGGAGAAACAGGCCCTGAAGAAGAGTCTCACCCAAAACGTCGACTGTTTACTCATTTCCATAGATGCTGCCTGGCCTCCTGAGTTTCTCCAGCATTTTGTGTGTGTTGCTTGGATTTCCAGTATCTGTAGATTTTCTCTCTGGCATTTAGGGCACCAGTGAAGGTCCTCCCATGCCATTTGTCCATACCATCACCCACAGATATAGGAGGAATCTGTATCACTATTTCCATAACTATTTTTTTGACCAGTCAGAGTTGTTTGCCCTGAGCTGAACCCTTGAACCTGGAGGACCACTCTTAGTCTGCCCTCTCCCCTCTACCCTTTGACCTGTTTGGCATGTGTGGCCCTACCACTGAGGCCCTGACTGAGCCAACATAGTTCTCTGGGTCATTGAGGCATGCAAACCTCCAAACCCTATGATAAGATTGTGGTCCTATTGGAGGATAATTTGTTTTTTACAGTCAGATAATTTCTGTACCCCAGAAATCTTCAAACGCAGTGAGTGCGTAATGGCTAAAAAGTACAAAACTCCTGTTGCAATAATAAAAACAAGAGATCCTGCAGATGCATAGAGTGGAATTTTGCAATCAACCATTTTAATTCTTATCCCAATTCCCGTTCCAGTATGTCAGTCTATGGCGTCTTCTTCTGCCATGATGAGGCCACTCTCAGGCTGGAAGAACAACACCTCATATTCCATCTAGGTAACCTCCAACCTGATGGCGTGAACATTAATTTCTCCAACTTCTGGTAATTTCTTCCCAACCCCTTCTCCCTTCTTCATTTCACCACTCTGGCCTCTTACCGCTTCTCCTCACCTGCCCCTGGTGCCCCTTCTCCTCCTCCTTCCCAACTCAAGTGGGTTGGGTGGGATGAAGTAAGAAGCTAGGAGGTGATAGGTGGAAAAAGCAAAGAGCTGGAGATGAAGGAATCTCCAGGAGGATAGGAGAGGAGAATGGACCATGTCTCCCCACTACCCAGCCCACCGAGCTTCACCTATCACTTTCTATCTTGTCCTCCTTCCCCTTCCCCCCAGCTTCTTCCTCTAGCTTCTTCCCCCTTCTGTTCCAGACCTGAAAAAGTGTCTCAGCCTGAAACGTTGACTGTTTATTCATTTCCATAGATGCTGCCTGACCCACTGTGTTCCTCCAGCATTTTGTGTGTGTTGCTCTGGGTTTCCAGCATCAGCAGAATCTCTTGAGTTTATTGTTCATCTTATGCAATGGTTTTGTTCCATTTTAGATTTTGACCAGAAATTGTCAATAACTTTCATCCAGCTCTTCTATATTCTGTATTTTCACTGTGACGTAACTATTCTGAATAGTTATGGTGTTATTGTTACTGTTAGCCAATTGCATGAGAAAATGCATTTGTTAATAAAGACATCTTATTTGTACCCAATGTATTACAAATATCTGCTAGAGTAAACCAACACTTTGAAACAAATGAGACTCTGGTATTGTACTTACCACTCTACACATAATAATGTTGTGTGTAATTTTAACACTGGTATGTTAAATGTTTCTTTCTTGCAGCTTAATTAGCAAGTAACTATCACCACCCTTTAGTTTGACACTAAATTATTTTAATATCTGAATAATTCTCAGGCCAATATTTTGATCTGACCACACGTGTTGAAGGTCAGTATGTGTTTCTACAATCTTTTTGTCTGATTGTAAAATTAAATTGAGGTTTTTTAATAGCTCTTTTACTAGTTTCTGGAGTCAAAAATCAGCAGCAGGAAAGAGGACATCAACCTGTCACGAGATCAATTGTCCACATATTCAGTTAGTGTGTGGGAATGGCTCTTCTGATTTTCTGAACGCAAGAGATTCTGCAGATGCTGGAAATCTAGACTTACACACAAAATCCTGGAGGAACTCAGCAGGTCGGCCAGCATCTATAGAGGGAAATGCGCAGTGGATGTTTCACGCTGAGACCCTGCATCAGAACTGGAAAGGAAGGGGGATGAAACCAGAATAAGAAGGTGGGGAGGGGATATTTTCAAATAATTACTGTAACTTTGGTAACAAATGTGATCAGGGAAATAACTAACACATGAAGTGCTACCTGAGGGATGGACTGATGAGGAAGGTTCAAAAAAACTTCCATCAGAGTCGGCTCCAACATTTAATTCTCTAGTTTTTGATAATATATCCCCCCTTCTCTTTCTCTCTTTTTTGATTTCCCATTGCGGATGCCGTCTTATCCCTTCTCTTCTCCTCACCTGCCCATCACCTCCCTCTAGTTCCCCTCCTTCTTACCTATCTCTCATGGTCCACTCTCCTCTCTATCAGATTCCTTCTTCTTCAGCCCTTTACTTTTTCCGCCTATCACCTCCCAGCTTTTTACTTCATCCCCCTTCCTCACCCACCCACCTTCCCCATCACCTAGCTTCATCTATCACCTTCCAGCTCGTACTCTTCCCCTTCGCCGACTCCTTATTCTGGCTTCTTCCCTCTTGCTTTCCAGTCCTGATGAAGGGTCTCTGCCCGAAATGTTGGCCGCTTATTGTTGTACTTTCCACAGATGCTGCCTGACATGCTGAGTTCCTCCAGCACTCTGTGTGTGTTATTCTGCCATTCTATAGTCCACCCTTTTCCAGTCCTGAGTGGGAATTATATAACCTTGTGATTCTTTCTGTTAGTAATTTTGTCTGTTAAAATTACTACTTGACAACATTTGATAGCATTTAAGAGCTATACAGATTCACAGCAATTTGTTTTCCTGGCTTATTGACTTGTTTTTTCTTTCAATCCATTACTTCTGCCCTGGTAACTTCATTCACTGATTGTGCAAATTCTTTTTGATTCATATTTCTGTAATTCAGTATCAATAGATTTATAAAGTGTTATGTACCTGTCAGTTTTATTCAACACCTTTACTGATGTGCCGAGCAGTTTTTTGTTTCATAATTACCAGTGACATGTGGTGTGTGTTTGGTTCAACAAACTATTGAATAGACGTTGGTCTGATTAGTGAATTGATCATGCAGATGAATCACTGGGAAAAGCTGCCTTGATTTTCCGAGCACTGAGTCCCTGACATGTATGTCCTGTATCACACCTGTAAGTGATAGACAGAACCACTTGACTAGCATTTTGCCAAGCCAGACCTCCTTTAGTCCAGCATCTGTTCACAGGAACTGACTGACCCACATCACATCGCCTTGCTTTCATTTTTATCACAACTTTAATTGATTGGGCAACTTGATTTGTCACTCACCAAAGCTAGCATGACAGACATTATTTCAGCCTACTTTCAGCTCGAGGACTGTGTTTTAACCAGAATGGACAATCTGAGCAGTATTAACAATGAGAAATGTTCCAATGAAACTGGATGTTATCATAGAACATAGAATTTAGAAATCTACAGCACATTACAGGCCCTTTGGCCTACAATGCTGTGCTGACCATTTAACCTGCTCTAGAAACTGCCTAGGATTACCCTACTGCATAACCCTTTATTTTTGTAAGCTCCATGTACCTATCTAAAAATCTCTTAAAAGACCCTATTGTATCCGCCTCCACCACCATTGCCAGCAGTGCATTCCACGCACTCACCACCCTCTGTGTGAAAAACGTACCCCTGGAAGTATCTGCTTCCAAGCACCTTAAAAATTTGCCCCCTCATGTTAACCATATCAGCCCTGGAGAAAAGCCTCTGCCCATCCACACAATCAGAATCCGAAGCCATAAGACCGTAAGACATGGGTGCAGAATTGGGCCATTCAGTCTGCTGCATCATTCTGTCATGGCTGATTTATTATCCCTCTCCATCTCTTTCTCCTACCTTATCTCCATAGCCTTTGACGCCCTAGCTAATCAGGAATGGATCAACCTCCACTTTAAGTATACCCAATGACTTGGCCTCCACAGCTGTCAGTGGTAATGAAGTCTACAGATTCACCCTCTGGTTAAGGAAATTCCCCCTCATCTCTGTTCTCAAGGGGTGTCCTGCTATTCTGAGGGACATTAATACATGGTCCTTTAGTGTGTGAATTGTTTTACACTTGACTTCACATACATTATCTAAGCAAAAGTGCAGAGCAAATACAGAACTAAAATAGAACAAACCATTTCCTTTTCATCCTCACATTCATTGTCCATGAATAACCGTGAAATACAAAATCCTGATCCAAGCATAAAATGCCTTGTAATTATAAGCTTTTAATGTTTATACATGATATTTGGCCATTACACAGCCTAGTTTCATCTAGAGACAGAAGCGTATTCACAAAGTGTAATTACTTTTGTGTAAAACAAAGGATTTTCATAACTGTTTTCTATTTTGTTTATTATAAATTGCCAAATGAATGATTAAATGGGCTGTGACACAAAGATTAGCAAATTGACTATTTTTATCTGTAGTTTACAGAAATCCTGGTCCAAGTGTAATCCTGATGAAACATCAACATTTGTAGGAAAGATCCTGCTGCATGTATTAGCATTTCAATATTTTTAAATAATAATGTCACTTGTTTATTTATTTATTTTATTATTGAGGTACAGGGCAGAACGGGCTGTTCCAGCCCATCAAACCACACAACCAACCAACCCATTGATTTAACCCTAGTCTAATGATAGGACAATTTACAATGACCAGTTAACCTACCAACCAGTGAGTGTATGGACTGTGGGACAAAGCCAACATGTCCATGGGATAGGGGGATGTACAGACTCCTTTCAGATGGTGCCAGAACTGAACTCCACACTCCGATGCCCCATGCTGCAATAGGGTTGTGCTAACTGCTACACAACCATGGCTCCTTTCGGTGCCTTATTTCTTTGATGACCCGGGCCACATGGTATTAATTCATTATGGCACCACAGTAGCGTAGCAGTTAATGTGACACTATTAACCAATTTCCCCCGGGATCAATAAAGTATGACTATGATTGTTACAACTTGGGGTGTTCAGAGTTCAACACTGGTGCCACTGTGTACAACCACCCTGTGGAATGCGTGGGTTTTCCCTGAGTGCTCTGCTTTCCTCCCACAGTCCAAAGATGTACCAATTAGTAGGTTTATTGGCTATTGTATATTGTCCAGCGATTAGGTTAATTGGGGTTGTGGGATTGCTGGGACAGCGAGCTTGAAGAGCCAGAAGGGTCTGCTGTATCACTAAATAAATCATAACGTAAAAGTTGATATTTAAAGGAAAAAAGTTTTGATTTTAGAGATCATAAGAGACAGCCAAAGGTTAAGAGTCATAGGTGAGACCAGAAAGTGCTTTCTCCTCTGATAATAGGTGAGCACTGATTCTTTTATGAAATAAAATTGGCATCTATGCTGCTATAGACAGGAACTGTCATCAACTCTACGCATCCTTTAGTATTGTTTGAAAGATGGAGGGTTTTGGTACTTTTTATGCATTTGGAAATACTATCAGTGGCCACTTTACTAGGTACAGGAGTGGAACCCAGTGTGGTCTTCTGCTGCTGTAGACTGGAGGGGTAGAGTAGAGTCAATGGGCCATATGGCCTAACTCTCCTCCTGTGTCTTATGGTCTAATGGAGCTATGTGGTCTTGTGAAATAGGCAGGCTCCTCTGATACCTCCCTCCAGCATTGACTCGGTAAGTCATTTCAAATCCAAGAATTCATCAAGGTCACATGGTAATATTCATTCATAAAGCATGTTGATTTGGAATCTCGTGTTGAGTACTGGTACAAAATATGGCTCCCTTTTGAGTTTCAAAGTTGGCTTCATGCGCTAATATCTTTCACTGCCCTTTAAATTTTCAGACTAGGCTAGCATACTGCTAAATTAGGAATAGAATATTCACATCAGATATGTTCTGTAGTGTAAGATACAACATCTAGTTGTCTGTGAAGGATGCTCTAAGTCAGGGGTTCCCAACCAGGAAACTAAATCAAGGTTCCAGGGACCCATCGGTTAATAGTAAGGCTCCATGGTATAAAAAAGATTAGGAACCCCTGCTCTAAATGGAACTGCAAACTTTTAGATTGCACGTACGTATTTTATGCAGAATAATTATTTCTAGATGGATCCCAATTAATCGAACACTTTTGTAAAAACTGAAACTCTGCTAGTACATCATTTAATTCCGTTTTTTGAATATCAGATCCTTATATACTCAGTGGCCAGATTATTACATACCTCCAGTACTACTGAGCATATATCTGCTGCTGTACCCCATCCACTTCAAGGTTTGACGTGTTGTGCGTTCAGAGGGGCTCTTCTGCACACCACTGTTGTAAACATGGTTATTTGGGTCACTGTCACTTTTATGTCAGCTTGAACCAGTCTGGCCATTTTCCTGTGACCTCTGTCATTAATAAGGCACTTTCACCCACTGAGCTGCAGCTCACTGATTATTTTTTGTTTTTTTGCACCATTCTCTGTAAATTCTAGAGACTGTTGTGGGTGAATATCCCAGGAGATACTCAAACCACCTACAATCAGTCAATGGTCAAAGTCACTTAGATCACATTTCTTCCCCATTCTAATGTTTGATATGAACAGCAGCTGAACCTCTTGACCATGTCTGCATGCTTTTATGCATTGAGCTGCTGCCACATGATTGATTGATTAGATATTTGCGGTATCAAGCAGGTGTACAGGTGTACCTAATAAAGTGGCCACTGAGTGTTTGATTCTTACCCATAATATAACAAGATTACCTGCATGTAACCATATTGCATAAACCATGGGTATGGATATTAATTGTATTCCTTTTTCACTCATTTCTAGGTACAGAACGGCATGAACTAACCTCCTGGAAGAGTTTTAATTCTATTTTCAAGTATTTTTCTCAAGCTTTAGAGGCACAGAACACTGAAACAAAACCTAAGTCAACAGTGATAACGAGGAGCTACAACCGAAAGAAAAGTGAAGAATTATGAAGCATTGTACTATTTCCCACATTTATTTTTGCTCTAGCAACCCCTCAATCTCTCATTAGATTGTTTTCTTTTTGGAGCAAAGGGTCATGGTGTACACATCTAAATAGCATTTTGCATTATTTCTAGATGAGCGCAACTGTCAAAGCAATATGGGTCTGCCGGTCGTGTTTCCTGTGGTCCCCATCTCAGATTTGGTGCCACCAATCGGTGCACAGATTAAGAGTGACAGCAGTTCTGCTCGGTGCAGCACAGAGCAGCTCTAATTGCCCTGACACAGGCCTGCACTGAGCTAATGCCATGGGGCTATTGGCTTCCCCCACGTCCTAATGCCTGCCAACTATTCTTCATTAAGGAGACAGCTTCTCTTTTGTCAGCCTATGTACAGCAGCCTTTAAAATAGCCAGAAATCACAGCTCCTCAACATTTTCCTTTCACGTACTCAAGCCTTGTCATAATTTTCAAGGGATTTCAAATGCATTTAAGTTGCTAAAGATGACAGTTGTTTTTGGTGATGCCAGCTGTCACTTTCTGCGTCCGCTTAAAAGTAACTTGATATTACTGAAGCTGCATGTTTGCTTTCCAGAATAAATCCAATGTACTTCTTAAAGTGCAAAGATGTTTAAGGATATGTTGGGTAAAGTGAAATCACTGTGAATTTTTGTCGCTCGGCCAACAGAAGCCAAAGCTATTTTTCTCATGCAAAACACAGTAATTAGATCAAATCTAAATCCAGAGGTCTGTACCCACCGTGTGATCTGATTAATATCTACCTGTACATTATGTTATACCTTTTAAGTGACCAGTTGAATTTTTAAAGCTACGGTGAAGACTGGACAGTAGAAACAAAGCAGCGACAATAGCCTATTTTCTCAAAGCATACAAACAAATGATGATTGAATAGTGATATATGATTCAAATGCTTTTGCTCTCTGCTTGTTATAACATTTATAGTTATTTGCTTTTAACTAGCTGTGTACTTTGTTTTAAAATTAAACTTTTAAACCCTTTACTGCAAAAAAATATATTCATACTTTGTCAAATGAAATGTGCACTCTCATTCTTGCTTTACATAATATTTAATTGTCCTTTTCAATTAACTGCAGCTTATAACAGAATTAAAAACGATACGGTAACAACTCAAATGGTTCAGCAAAACTGGAATTGCTTCCTAAGGAAGTAATGTTACAAGTTGCAAGAACACAATAAATAGCACATTGATGCAAGTTTAGCTCCTGCTCCATCATCTGGAACTGAAGTTCATTTCTCAGTTTTACACTTTGCTAGTTTTGCTTGCAGAGCGGGGATTCATTGGCTGCAGAGTAGCTTGGGGATTCTGCGAAAATCTAGGACACACCAAATAGTAAAATTTGAGTAATGTAAAGTGTGTTTTAGGACCAGCTTATGAAAATCCTTGGAGTAATTACTCATTACCTTATTTGATCGTTTGAAAATTGGAGCTTTTTACAGCTCTTTAGAACATAATCTAATACAAAAGAGGGAATAGATTATTTAGAATATTCAAATTCCTGTTATGGATGCAAGGCAGAAGTCAGCACAAAATGCTGGATGAAAATTAATATGCATTCTTTTCATTAAATATTTAGCAATACAAAGATTGGGAAATATGGAATAGGTGCAAAGTCATTAATTCAAGTGATTTGTTCAGGTTTATAATGTTACCAGTGTTCTGAATGGCTGAAGAGCTTCATCAGGCTATGTGAATAGGAAAGAGGGCCCAGGGGAAGCCTTTGGGAGCTGCCTTGGTGCATACGTAACTCACTCCCTTAGAGACAGGTTAGGAGGCTTGCTGCTGGAGCTTTGATTGAAGTTTACAGTCATTTGACATTTCCAGCTCTCTCTGCCAATTGACACTAGTCCCTACAGAATGCATGGGCCTATTACCTGACCACCCACCCCCACAACTGACTAGGTATACTTGGATTTTAAACATGGAAATTGGAAAATGAAATACATTAACCTCAAACTCAAGCATTTTAATTGATGATGTTTACTCTATCGTCATCAAAATCAAAATTGTTTCTACAATCAATAAAATGGGGAAATGGATAATGAAGTATTAGTGACTTCAATTTCATAGTTGTCCAGACAAGCATAAGGGAAAAATTGGAATCTATAAGAATCCTTCAGTTACCGATTTACACAATTTTCTACATTACAATAGTCCTTTTCATTTTGAGCTTAGATTCTCATATTGGTAATTAGAAATGTAACTACTTGGATTTTAAAATATTTCAGGTTTACTTTTGAAAACTATCATAAAGGAAAGAGATCACCTCGACAAGATGAAAGCTCGGGTATGAGTGACAGCTTGAAGTGAATAGGAGCCTTCCATGCGATTGTGAATGGGGGCGGTAGGGGGAAAATCTAAAGGAAAATGGGTTTTCAAACCAGAAACCTTTAATGCAGAACTGTGATTTTTATTTTCGATAGTTTTCAAATCCACTTATGAAACTGGAGCACTGAAATGAGAAGTTCCATTCTGCAGTACATAAATCAACTCATCCTTTTTATCTATGTGATTACTCTGATTTTAAGTGTTTTAAATGGCAATATTACAATAAACATCTGAATCAAGTAAGCATTTTTGTTACCGTTAGTTTCAGTATCCTGTTGTCAGTGATGTTCATTAATTAAAAATTTTCAAATTGAAAGCATTTTGCTGACAAGAGATGTAACCATCTTTGAATAGATCAGATCATTATAATTGGAATGTGGAGGATACATGTGAATAGTATCACTTCAGAATGACCATTTACCTCCATTTCTAAACTAGAAATGTCTTGGGGTTGATCTTGCTCTTGAAATTGCAGTTTGTTCCATAAAACTCTATATATTTTTACTTAATTTCCCAGTTGAATTAACTGCAAAGTTGATTTTTGAAGTGGAATACATGAAAGAAAGTTACAAGCTGCCAAATTTGCCAGGTTTTGCTGTTGCAAGTCAGTTGGTAGAATTCATATCATCAGATTTATCCCTGCATTTGAAACAAAGTTGCTCATGTTCATTAGGAAGTATGCAGGTGGGACACTATGTATTCAGCACCAGATTTCAAAACAGCTATTTCTTAATTATACTTTCAACATCAGTTCAAGTATTTAAAGTATCCAAAAGAAAAATGCCTTTCTACTTCTTGTTTAATCCAAGTTCACTATCTCTGGGTGCCGTGAAATGTAGTGTGGGAGATGCAGGCGCTGAGAGTGAGGTCACCTGATGATTCAAATATCTGGATTGAAAATGAAAATGCGTTGGTACTTGCAGACAGTGTTATCAGTTGGGATTATTGAAATGAAAGTTCATTTAACTCAATTATTTCTTAACCTCAGCGCTAGGATTGCTTTCAAACCCAGTAATCCCTCTCGGTTGTGTGGTGCAGTGGGAAACAAAGCCTTTGAGGTCTTTCTTCCTTTTATCCTAGTAAGGTATCTGGAAAAGAGGGAGAATACAGTTTAAATTCAGAGGATGATTTACTGGGAAAAATATACTTCCATCACATAAATGCTAAAATCCCTAATATGTGAAAATGAATAAACATACTTCCAAAAGGATTTGTCATTGCATTTGATGCAATTGAAAGTTGCAATCTATCACTTTGGATATCTATATATTTCTTTGAAGAAATATAATGTGATTAAAGAAATGTAATGTGGTCTAAAGTGCTATATTTATACCACATAAAAATGATGAAAATACTATCCCACATTCAATTGAAAGTGAGTTGCCTTTATAAATTTTCATTTTAATCATAATTCCTGACTGAATTAAAACACAGAGGGCATTCTAATTCTGTTTGATTTTCTTTACGTGCAAGACTAAGCCCAGGTAGTTTTGATTTGGAAATACAACATTATATGCATGCAGGTATGTTATTCATCTCTCACCTGTCTGCAAGAATCAGATCAACCTTCTGCTCTCCCTTCCCTTACCAGTGGAAAACTAATGAATTCCGATATGAAATCTGTATTGGCAATAATAGGTAGTCTTCCAGATTTAATAAAGTCGGCTTGTTTCTTCACGGTTTTTTTTGTGTAAATAAAATTTTGGTAAAAGTAGAAGGGCAAAAAGAGCATCGGAACGTTAAATAGTTTGAGGTTTTAAGTTGGAAAAAGAATTGCGCCTGGAAAAGGCGATTACACCCACGTAAACTTAAGTTTCTACATTACAACGCCCGTTGTTTACTGCAATTGTTCGTATTGCTGGGAGAATAAAAATAAGAATGTATTCTATCGTCCAAAAATTCCAAACAGTTCGATATACCAAAAGAAGGAGAAACTTGTAACTCAAAACAGTAGGGCCTAGCGCAAAAAGCCACAACGCAATCATTTCACCAGTATGAATATCCATGCCTAGCTAAATGGTACATATAACGCAGAGTATATAATGTAGAAATGTTCAGTCCTGCAAAACTACTTTTTTCTCCGAACAATATATCTCCGATCAGTATCATTATTACATTCTGCCAAAGTGCAATAATTTTAACTCGTCCTATAATACGCAAGACGGTTAACCCAAGTCGGGTCACGGCGTTAATAGTAAATTTGGTGTCAATAACTGAAGATATGGATTTATTAAAAGAAGAATATGATTGCACATTACAATGAAAGAAAACAATCTCCGAGCCTACAAAGATGCGTCACGGGCATTTTTAATGTTTTCTTACAGCTTTTTAAAAACTCATTCAGGTGTTTGATAATTAGAGAAAAAAGGACGGGATGGAAACCAGATAATCGAAAACACTAACACAAAGTAAGCAAAGGTGCTCACTTCCTATGAAAATTTACCCAGAAATTAGTAAAATGGGGAGAATTATTTTGCGCCTATGTAATTTATACTTAGTATTATGATGTACCGCTGCCGCAAAACTGCAAATTTCACGACATATGCCTGTGATATTTAACCTGATTTTGATTCAACAAAATAAAATGCACAATTATCTCCTATTTAACCGGTCTTCTTGTATAATTGCAGATTAGATTGAGAGGTAACGCCGAAGTCTAGTGATATTCATACTTAACGGTGTGACTTTCTGACTGTTTCGATGGAACGGTTATTACAGTATGATCACGATTCACCACGTAGAGGTGTCACGTTTATCACTTGTTGGAAATGGTCAGATACATTCACAAGAATCGGTATTTTATAGGTGATACTTAAAGACCATTTAAAACGTATAAAAATGTGACACCGCCATTAAGAATGTAAAAGATAATGGCCACTGCCATTCATCCGTTATGCAAAAAAACACACTCGTCGGCGTGCGAATGATTGAGATGACGAATTCCATAGGTAGAAATAAGTGTCCGACTGCAACGAACTGTTCTTCATAGCGATCGATAATGAAATCTCTTGAATTAGAGAAAAATCTAAACAATTTAAAATGCGAAATTAAAAAGAAGTTGAAGGTACCTCTGATTGATTGACAGATATTACTGAGGAACACGATAAATGTCCCAGAAGATATTCCAGTAGCAATTATCCAAAATCCATATAAGCTGCCAACATTAAAGTTGGTGTTTTAACATATATTTTTATAGGAGATAGATTCACCTTTTAGAATCAACCTTTTTAGTGCGAGCACTCTTCGTGTTTGAGTTTATTCACCAGATCAGTGACAGCTCTTTATTTGCATAATTATATGCTATAGTCTGTACTGAAAACTAACCTCCAAATTTCACGGGTCACCAACCTGCAACAATGAATGTTTTATCACGTATGCTAAGGAAAATCTAAGAACCTATATAAAGTTTCTTAGGGATCTGTTTTTCTGTCTCTCGGAGAGAGAGGAAAAAAAGAATATTTGTGTCTCTTCAAGAGATGTAGAAATCTTTACATCGCTTCTTAGTAACTGAAATCTATTAGTCAGTAATAATAGAGATTAAAATGTACGTGGGGATTTCAGTCTTTCTAGTTTCACTTCAAAGTGGTTCCATAAAATACCATCCATGTACAACAGCTAACGCTTTAAACTAGATCCACTCGGGTTATGCAAATTTCTTCGTTAAATCTTAATTTGATTAATGATTTTAACAACAGATATGCTCTGTTACAAATACTTTTATTTTCTATATGTTGCACGCGGTTCCAATTTATTTTCAATAAAAATTATATATGTTAACTTAATACAGCTAAACTCCGCCCTTTTGTCACTATTATTTAGATGTTGGGGAAATGGCAAAATATTAATTCATATTGACCAACTATGCCTTCATATTATATTCAATAAATAGTTCATCGGAAAGTTTCGTTTAACTGTTTCTATCAGCTCACAAAGGTTGAATTCAGGAACTGTGATTTTAGATTTTGGACCCGTTTTATTTTTTTAGAGAAACGTTTAATACATCGTTTCCTCCTCACGGAAAAGCGCGCAGGGCTTGCCTTTGTAACAAAAGAAAACATTAATATTACAACCGATAAACAGCAAAGTGTCATATCAAACACTGGAGTAAGCGTGACTTTTACTTCCTACCATTAACTATTATTACTATTGTCTGCAGAAAATAAAACATTTATTAATACACTTTAACTTCAGAAGAGATCATAACGATTACATTTCGCGCACGTTAGTGTATTTTCATATTCTAGTTTTCAATGTCATTTTAATAGCACCGCTTTCTTTTTCATGCCCATGCAGCGCGCTCTCGCTCTCTCTCACTCACTCACTCTCTTTCTCTCTCTTCCCCCCTCTCTGTCTCTGTCTGTATGTCTGTCTGTCTCTATCACTCTCTCTCACACACCCACACAGACACACACTGAAACTCCACTACTCCACATAGACTGAACCCCACTACCCCACATACACTGAAACACACTACTCCCCCAGACACTGAACCCCACTACTCCCCAGACACTGAACCCCACTACCCCACATACACTGAAAGACACTACTCCGCAGACACTGAACCCACTCGTCCCCCACGTACACTAAACCCCATTAGTCCCGCACACACACTGAACCCCACTACTCCCTAGACACAGAACCCCACTAGTCCCCCAGACACTGCACCCCACTACTCCCCAGACACTGAACCCCACTAGTCCCCACACACACACACTGAACCCCACTACTCCCCCACACACTGAACCCACTAGTCCCCCACGTACACTGAACCCCATTTGCCCCCCACACACTGAACGCCACTACTCTCCCACACATACTGAACCCCACTACTCCCCCCACACACTGAACCCCACTACTCCCCCACGCACTGTACCCCACTACTCCCACACACACACACTGAACCCCACTACTCACACACACACACTGAACCCCACTACTCCCCAGACACTGAACCCCACTAGTCCCCCAGACACTGCACCCCACTACTCCCCAGACACTGAACACCACTAGTCCCCACACACACACTGAACCCCACTACTCCCCCACACACTGAACCCACTAGTCCCCCACGTACACTGAACCCCATTTGTCCCCCCACACACTGAACCCCACTACTCTCCCACACACACCGAACCCCACTACTCCCCCACACACACTGAACCCCACTACTCCCCCAGACACTGAAACCCACTACTCCCCCACACACTGAACCCCACTACTCCCCCGGACACTGAAACCCACTACTCCCCCACGCACTGTACCCCACTACTCCCACACACACACACTGAACCCCACTACTCCCCAGACACTGAACCCCACTAGTCCCCCAGACACTGCACCCCACTACTCCCCAGACACTGAACGCCACTACTCCCCCACACACACTGAACCCCACTACTCCCCCACAAACTGAACCCACTAGTCCCCCACGTACACTGAGCCCCATTTGTCCCCCCACACACTGAACCCCACTACTCTCCCACACACACTGAACCCCACTACTCTCCCACACACACACACTGAACCCCACTACTCCCCCCACACACTGAACCCCACTACTCCCCCAGACACTGAAACCCACTACTCCCCCGGACACTGAAACCCACTACTCCCCCACGCACTGTACCCCACTACTCCCACACACACACACTGAACCCCACTACTCCCCAGACACTGAACCCCACTACTTCCCAGACACTGCACCCCACTACTTCACACACACACTGAACCCCACTACTCCCCCACACACACTGAACCCCACTACTCCCCACACACACTGAACCCCACTACTCCCCACACACACACTGAACCCCACTACTCACCCACACACGGTGAACCCCACTACTTCCCACACACACACTGAACCCCACTACTTGCCCGACACTGAACCCCACTACTACACCCCCCACACACACACACTGAACCCCACTACTCCCCAGACACTGAACCCCACTAGTCCCCAGACACTGCACCCCACTACTCCCCAGACACTGAACCCCACTAGTCCCCAGACACTGCACTCCACTACTCCCCAGACACTGAACCCCACTAGTCCCCACACACACACTGAACCCCACTACTCCCCCAGACACTGAAACCCACTACTCCCCCACGCACACACTGAACCCCACTACTCCCCCACACACACACTGAACCCCACTACTCACACACACACACTGAACCCCACTACTCCCCAGACACTGAACCCCACTACTCCCCCACGCACTGTACCCCACTACTCCCACACACACACTGAACCCCACTACTCACACACACACACTGAACCCCACTACTCCCCAGACACTGAACCCCACTACTCCCCAGACACTGCACCCCACTACTCCCCAGACACTGAACCCCACTAGTCCCCACACACACACTGAACCCCACTACTCCCCCACACACTGAACCCACTAGTCCCCCACGTACACTGAACCCCATTTGTCCCCCCACACACTGAACCCCCCTACTCACACACACACACTGAACCCCACTACTCCCCAGACACTGAACCCCACTAGTCCCCCAGACACTGCACCCCACTACTCACACACACACTGAACCCCACTACTCCCCCACACACTGAACCCCACTACTCACACACACACTGAACCCCACTACTCCCCAGACACTGAACCCCACTAGTCCCCACACAGACACTGAACCCCACTACTCCCCCACAAACTGAACCCACTAGTCCCCCACGTACACTGAGCCCCATTTGTCCCCCCACACACTGAACCCCACTGCTCTCCCACACACACTGAACCCCACTACTCCCCCCCACACTGAACCCCACTACTCCCCCAGACACTGAAACCCACTACTCCCCCACACACACTGAACCCCACTACTCCCCCAGACACTGAAACCCACTACTCCCCCACGCACTGTACCCCACTACACCCACACACACACACTGAACCCCACTACTCCCCAGACACTGAACCCCACCAGTCCCCCAGACACTGAACCCACTAGTCGCCCACGTACACTGAACCCCATTTGTCCCCCCACACACTGAACCCCACTACTCTCCCACACACACCGAACCCCACTACTCCCCCCACACACTGAACCCCACTAGTCCCCCAGACACTGAAACCCACTACTCCCCCACGCACTGTACCCCACTACTCCCACACACACACACTGAACCCCACTACTCACACACACACTGAACCCCACTACTCCCCAGACACTGAACCCCACTAGTCCCCCAGACACTGCACCCCACTACTCCCCAGACACTGAAACCCACTACTCCCCAGACACTGAACCCCACCAGTCCCCCAGACACTGCACCCCACTACTCCCCAGACACTGAACCCCACTAGTCCCCCAGACACTGCACCCCACTACTCCCCAGACACTGAACCCCACTAGTCCCCACACACACACTGAACCCCACTACTCCCCCACAAACTGAACCCACTAGTCCCCCACGTACACTGAACCCCATTTGTCCCCCCACACACTGAACCCCACTACTCTCCCACACACACCGAACCCCACTACTCCCCCACACACTGAACCCCACTACTCCCCCAGACACTGAAACCCACTACTCCCCCACGCACTGTACCCCACTACACCCACACACACACACTGAACCCCACTACTCCCCACACACACACTGAACCCCACTACTCCCCAGACACTGAACCCCACTACTCCCCCACACACTGAACCCCACTACTCCCCCACACACTGAACCCCACTACTCCCCCAGACACTGAAACCCACTACTCCCCCACGCACTGTACCCCACTACTTCACACACACACTGAACCCCACTACTCCCCAGACACTGAACCCCAGTAGTCCCCCACACACTGAACCCCACCACTCCCCACACACACTGAACCCCACTACTCCCCCGGACACTGAAACCCACTACTCCCCCACGCACTGTACCCCACTACTCCCACACACACTGAACCTCACTAAACCCCCACACACACACTGAACCCCACTACTCCCCACACACACACTAAACCCCACTACTACCCCTATACACACTGAACCCCACTACTCTCCCACACACACTGAACCCCACTACTACCCCTATACACACTGAACCCCACTACTCTCCCACACACACTGAACCCCACTACTCCCCATACACACTCTGAACCCCAGTACTCCCCACACACACTGAACCCCACTAATTCCCCCATACACACTGAACCCCTCTACTCCACACACACTAAACCCCACTACTCCCCCACACACACACGGAACCCCACTACTCCCCAACACACTGAACCCCACCACTCCCCGACACTGAACCCCACCACTCCCTCCACACACACACTGAACCCCACTACTACCCCCCCACACACACTGAACCCCACTACTCCCCCCAGACACTGAACCCCACCACTCCCTCCACACACACACTGAACCCCACTACTACCCCTATACACACTGAACCCCACTACTCCCCCCACACACTGAACCCCACTACTCCCCCCACACACTGAACCCCACTACTCCCCAGACACTGAACGGCACTACTCCCCCACACACACTGAACCCCACTACTCCCCAGACACTGAACCCCGCTACTCACCCCCACACACTGAACCCCACTACTCCCCAGACACTGAACCCCACTACTCCCTCCACACGCACACTGAACCCCACTACTCCCCCACACACACTGAACCCCACTACTCCCCCCACACATACTGAACCCCTTTACTCCCCAGACACACTGAACCCCACTACTCCCCAGACACTGAACCCCACTACTCCCCCACACACACTGAACCCCACTACTCCCCACACACACACTGAACCCCACTACTCCCCACACGCACTGAACCCCACTACTCCCCCCACACACTGAACCCCACTAGTCCCCACACACACTGAACCCCACTACTCACCACACGCACTGAACCCCACTACTCCCCACACACTGAACCCCACTACTCCCCACACACACTGAACCCCACTACTCCCCATACATACTGAATCCCACCACTCCCCCCACACACACTAAACCCCACTACTCCCCAGACACACACTGAACCCCACTACTCCCCACACACTGAACCCCACTACTCACCCCCACACACTGAACCCCACTACTCCCCAGACACTGAACCCCACTACTCACCCCCACACACTGAACCCCACTACTCCCCCACACATACTGAACCCCACTACTCCCCCCACACACACTGAACCCCACTACTCCCCACACACACACTGAACCCCACTACTCCCCACACACACTGAACCCCACTACTCCCCCACACACACTGAACCCCACTACTCCCCACACACACTGAACCCCACTACTCCCCCACACACACTGAACCCCACTACTCACCCCCACACACTGAACCCCACTACTGCCCAGACACACTGAACCCCACTACTCCCCCACACACACTGAACCCCACTACTCCCTCCACACACACACTGAACCCCACTACTCACCCCCACACACTGAACCCCACTACTCCCCCCACACACTGAACCCCACTACTCCCCAGACACACTGAACCCCACTACTCCCCAGATACACTGAACCCCACTACTCCCCACACACACTGAACCCCACTACTCCCCATACATACTGAATCCCACCACTCCCCCCACACACACTAAACCCCACTACTCCCCAGACACACACTGAACCCCACTACTCCCCAGACACTGAACGGCACTACTCCCCCACACACACTGAACCCCACTACTCCCCCCAAACACACACTGAACCCCACTACTCCCCCGCGCACACTGAACCCCGCTACTCACCCCCACACACTGAACCCCACTACTCCCCAGACACTGAACCCCACTACTCCCCCACGCACACTGAACCCCACTACTCCCCCACACACACTGAACCCCACTACTCCCCAGACACTGAACCCCACTACTCACCCCCACACATACTGAACCCCTTTACTCCCCCCACACACACTGAACCCCACTACTCCCCCACACACACTGAACCCCACTACTCCCCACACACACTGAACCCCACTACTCCCACACACACACTGAACCCCACTACTCCCCACACACACTGAACCCCACTACTCCCACACACACACTGAACCCCACTACTCACCCCCACACACTGAACCCCACTACTGCCCAGACACTGAACCCCACTACTCCCCCACACACACTGAACCCCACTACTCCCTCCACACACACACTGAACCCCACTACTCACCCCCACACACTGAACCCCACTACTCCCCCCACACACTGAACCCCACTACTCCCCAGACACACTGAACCCCACTACTCCCCAGACACACTGAACCCCACTACTCACCCACACACACTGAACCCCACTACTCCCCCACACATACTGAACCCCTTTACTCCCCCCACACACACTGAACCCCACTACTCCCCACACACACTGAACCCCACTACTCCCCCACACATACTGAACCCCACTACTCCCCACACACACTGAACCCCACTACTCACCCCCACACACTGAACCCCACTACTGCCCAGACACTGAACCCCACTACTCCCTCCACACACACTGAACCCCACTACTCCCCCACACACACTGAACCCCACTACTCCCCACACACACTGAACCCCACTACTCACCCCCACACACTGAACCCCACTACTCCCCCACACACACTGAACACCACTACTCCCCCACACACACTGAACCCCACTACTCCCCCACACACACTTAACCCCATCACTCCCCAGACACACACTTAACCCCACTACTCCCCCCCAACGCACACACTGAACCCCACTACTCCCCACACAGACTGAACCCCACTACTCCCCCATACAGACTGAACCCCACTACTACCCCCAACGCACACACTGATCCCCACTACTCCCCACACACACACACTGAACCCCACTACTCCCACACACACACACACACACTGAACCCCACTACTCCCACACACACACACACACACACACACACTGAACCCCACTACTCCCACACACACACACACACACACACACACACTGAACCCCACTACTCCCACACACACACACACACTGAACCCCACTACTCCCACACACACACACACACACTGAACCCCACTACTCCCACACACACACACACACTGAACCCCACTACTCCCACACACACACACACACACACACACACTGAACCCCACTACTCCCACACACACACACACACACACACACACACACTGAACCCCACTACTCCCACACACACACACACACACACACACTGAACCCCACTACTCCCACACACACACACACACACACACACTGAACCCCACTACTCCCACACACACACACACACACACTGAACCCCACTACTCCCACACACACACACACACACTGAACCCCACTACTCCCACACACACACACACACACTGAACCCCACTACTCCCACACACACACACACACAGACACACACACACACTGAACCCCACTACTCCCACACACACACACACACACACTGAACCCCACTACTCCCACACACACACACACACACACACTGAACCCCACTACTCCCACACACACACACACACTGAACCCCACTACTCCCACACACACACACACAGAGACACACACACACACTGAACCCCACTACTCCCACACACACACACACACACACACTGAACCCCACTACTCCCACACACACACACACACACTGAACCCCACTACTCCCACACACACACACACACACACTGAACCCCACTACTCCCACACACACACACACACACACACACACTGAACCCCACTACTCCCACACACACACACACACTGAACCCCACTACTCCCACACACACACACACACACACACACTGAACCCCACTACTCCCACACACACACACACACAGACACACACTGAACCCCACTACTCCCACACACACACACACACTGAACCCCACTACTCCCCCCCCCACACACACACACACACTGAACCCCACTACTCCCACACACACACACACACACACACACACACTGAACCCCACTACTCCCACACACACACACACACACACACACACACTGAACCCCACTACTCCCACACACACACACACACACACACACACACACACACACACACTGAACCCCACTACTCCCACACACACACGGTTCTCGGTTGTCGCTTAACTTCGTATTTTTTCATCGATGTCAATTTTAATTGGAATATGTGTGCGAACTTTAACGCCTTGGTGATTACAAAAAAAACAGCTCTGGATAGTAACTTGTGTCAAGTTTCCTTTCTGAACAGTTTTATTCCAGTTCATTAGTGGATCTTCTTACCAGAAAGATTTATCCACACGAGCTCAGTTTAGGGAATTTTTAAAAGTGCCATTCGGGTTCCGTCTGTGGCACAATTTAATCAGTGTGTAGATTCATAGGAAAAACAAAATTACCGAACTGTAAAACATTTTATAAACTTTGTACATGACCAACTTAATAGAATACTTTTTTTCATTTAATATCTGGATTGTGTTATGATCTCAAATGACTGAAAGGTAACGTTAACAGAATTAAATGCAGAGGACATGGACAGTACTGGCCCGTTTACTGGTTGGTAATAGTACTGATTTTGAGAACCATGAATTGAGAATGTGACAACATCTTTGACCTAAGGGCATTTGTTGTTTACAAGATGTTTCTGTACAGGTAGACTAATAATGCGCTGGAAGGTTATTTGTTTTTCAAACATCTGGGATGGTTATTCCTGTTGCTCTTACCTCCTCTCCAAACAGCACCCTTCCCCTCCATCTCACCCATTACCCGCCCCACTCAGCTCCTGATGAAACTCGGGTGTTTGGGCTGCTTCACGCAGCCCTGCTTCAGCGTTATCACTCTCTTCCATCTCCCGTAGATCTGCTCTCACCTGAGATGCAAGGTTTTCGGCTCGGTACCGGTACTATGATCTGTCCACACAGCTTCTACCTCGTTGCTGTTCGTTAATAGTATTTCAGGTCGGTTTTATCTCATGCTGAATACAAAGAAAAAAGTCATTAATATTTTGATGCTTGCTGAAGAAACTTTCTTTTCACTCAACAGAACTGAAACATCAACTACGTACTATTAAAACCTTACTTCAAGTATCAAATATAAAAGATAATTTGGTTATTAATAACCGAACCTAATAACCTCACGAAATAAATTCCATTCAATCATATCTGTACAGAATTTCAAACGGAGCGTTTGGTTAATATTAAAATAATTTCATCGCGTCCTGTTCAGAGTTTGTGATATTAACACAACAAATGTGACCCAAATAGTTTTTTTTCTGTTATCTACGCATCTATTTTCTCGGACCTGAACTTTCGAAACGGAATTTAAGAAATTGGCATATTGTTTAACTGACATAGTTGTCCGAATAAAACATAAGCTGAAATGTCCATCAGTTTATCACATTTGATGACTAGGTGCTCTTGTCTTCCGAGTACTCAATTTAAAACTAAAGTTTAGCCGCCATCGGACTCTTTTATTTTAGAAACAAGCAGTATATACAGAAATATTACTCAGCTTTCTTTTGTGCTCGTGTCAGAGAAGGAAATTTCACGAGAAAACATAAAAGTCAAAGGAGATGGGAGCTGGACTGCTCAGCAAGCTTCATTTCCCGACCTCGTTCCACCTGCCATATTATCAATAAATTCAATACATTTAACTCCAACCAAAGTGTAGCGGCTACCATTTATACTAAATAACTAAGCATTATTATTAAACTCCAACTTCCTTTGGTTCTCTCTTCTATTCATCAATGTGTATTTGCCAAGTATTTTAAACCCGTAGTTTACTGCCAGAAAATGTGATAAGTTTCGTCACATCCAGTGGGCTTGTTGTAATACCTGGATTGATTACTCATTAACTCCTATTGATAGTTTTCTAATTTACTCATATGTCACACCGTACTCTTTGCAAAAGATGTTGATGATAAACTTGAATTCTAGGCATCTCTCCCCCCCCCCCCCCTCTCTCTCTCTCTCTCTATATATATATATATATATATAAAAACACACATATATGTGTATGTATGTATGTGTGTATATATATAGTAAGCTCTATAAAAGAGAAGTTTTAAACGTGCTCATTCTCCAGAATAAGCGATGAACACATTAAATGTACAGTTTATAATTCATTCCATATATGAAATATTATTCACTATTATATAGTTTGGATATTTTGCACGGAAAATACATTAAAACATTTTTTCAAAGATGTCTAATATTGAATTGCCAGTTTTAGATAGAGTCACTGCCTCGAGCTTAACTATACTCTATAACTTAATGCGATAATAAAGAGTACTCAGTGAAAATTGAAGGTAGAGTTTTCTCAGAAAGGAGTATTAAATATAAGATTATAAAACATACAGGAGGACACCGTTTTCGCATGGTACAGGAGAATAACCGGATAGCTTTCAGGCAAAAAATATATATCTATTCCACGGGAGAAAATATTGAATGTGCTATCAGCTTTCGGAAAGAGAAAACTTCAGGGGTATTTGCAAGTAGAACCAATAAGAAGTGAAGATGTTTGTGCTATTCACTGAAGTATAATGGGGTGGTGGTCCCTTAAACCCGACTTAAAAGTGAGAAAAATGAGTCACACTTGAAATTTCCAGCCATGTTAACGGCCGCAAATACGCACTGATTAGCACCATGGACAGCGCATTGCAGCATAGTCATAAATTAGTCAAGTTTCCACAAAGATAGGTAAGATGTAATTATAACATATACTTAAAGAGTAAACATACTCTTGTAATACTCTTGTGAAATATTTTTGTTTGATTTATTTTATTTCAGCGGTTTAATTCCAATTTTAAAAAATCTTAACATGAAATTTCCCCCACTATTCTCTATCTATTAGTGTTTGGCAGCCTATTATATTTTAAAATTTAAGGCTTTGTTGATAATAACATCGATGTGGCGTAAATTATCCCCTTTTCCTGATATTACTGGTCTTTGTGGGATATCTAATCTTCCCTACATTTTCCAAAAACATTTATGCTGATTGTAATTTAATGCTGTTCAAATGTGAGCAGTCTTTAATAAGTATTTTAATTCTAAAAAATTATTAGAGTTTATTAGTAGATTTTTAAAAGTTTCAGAAGAAAACTTAAACGTCAGTAAGTTTCTTTGGTCCAGTAATGGAATATCTTTTGAATTACAGCTGGAATTTGTGAGAGTATTTGCTTTTGGGAAGGAGCTGTTTGATGGGAGTTGCGGCTTTCCGACAGCTTGTTAATTAAAGTCCCCTGGAGATGAGGCTCTGGAGCCACCGTCCGTATCAAGACAGTGCTAAATATCTCGATTCTGACAGTAACTCAGCAAGATTCAATATTAAAACAAGCATAAACTTTAAGGGGAAAAAAGGCTTTATCTATTTCTCCTTTTACCCTTCTCTTCCTGAATCTCAATTCCGCCCAACTGAACTGCTGGAAATTTCTTTAACGCTTGTTCAAAATGACAACAGCAAATTTCGGATTTTTCACGTCTTGCCTTTTCAAGTAAAAAATACATAAGCATGCTTTATTCAGAGTTTTCGTTCAACTTGTGAATGCATATTACTTCCCTGAAATTCAAAATATTCATCAATATCCGTTTGATAATTTTCAAACAATAGAAAATTAAGTTTTTGATACATTGAACAACACTATATTTACACAATATTTAACTATATATCGACCTGTTGAATTTCATGAGTTAATCATTTCAAATATTTTGGAGAATGTCCGCCCAGTCTTCCGAAATTCTGTAACTTCTACATTTCTCGGACCAGTTTGTTTTTTTTACTGCCGCTCCATAGAAAACAATATGTGGTGGAAAAACCATTGGTTTTAGTAATGTGAACACCTGTTTATTTATCTTTTTGTTATTTATCTTTTCACAATCAATTTCTTTAATTTCGCGATGAATAAAAACATTGTCTCTGTTATCTCAGCGATAGCCAGCCATTTTCAAATGACAACCTTTCCTCATTTTATTAGCTTCGTATCTTCCTTCAGAAGCTCAAGCTGGAAACAACCTTGTCATGTGCCCAGTGAACCTGGTTAAACCCTTTTCACCTGGGCCCGTTTTGCTTTGCAAACCCTCAAAGTCATCCGTAAATTGTTTTTGTTCTGTGTAGATAATTTGTCAACGTCAAAGATGGACTTACTTCTGTTTATTGGAAGCAAACTGTGATTTTTTAATGGGGCAAAAACCTTCCGTGACGCTTTCACGGAACTCAATATCATATCCAAAATATTTACCAAGTATATGATCCGCTTTCAGAAGTACTGAAAGTATGGAAGCAATACGACTTTCATCGATTGCACTTGGAAGGACTGAAAGTTTCACCACACCATCTATGTCAGAATAACCTCCAAATAAACTAGTCGATTCGAATTGTTCTTTAAAAAGTAGAAGAAAGATACATGCTCTTCATGTGTCAAAAGTATCCGTTCGGTTAAATGCACATCAAATAGAACAAGATAGGTTGAAACAGGGACGGCATGTTATCGCCTGATAATCCCGTTGCGTAACATTTACTTCCATTCTTTGACGCGAGTAATGACAACGGAACAAGCTCAGGTCTAATAATTGATAACATCAATCTTAAAACGTTAGCATCTGATCTCAGACGGAAAATTCACGCACAAATTCGAAATAAAATTACCCTCATTTTAAAAAAAGAAACACTGATATTAGAGCTCTGAAACGTTTAATTTTACTCTAAACATTATAAACTTCAAAACCGATAAATAATGTTATAACTAGAAATGAATATAAATAGCGTTTTGCGAACGATTGTATAGAATGGAACGATAAACATTCGTTAACAGAATCTTTTTTCTACAATTTAATTTCGTACTTCGATTTTGTAACTATAACATCAATTAAAAATAAGTTCTTCAACTTTATCTCAAAACCATTTCAGATCAAATTCTTTCTAAACTCTTTGATATGTGCACATAATCGATATGTTTCTCTTTGAACTGATCATGCCACTTTAAGTCATACCTCTAAATTCGCTGTTGATTACGCACTGCAGCTGATAAAATTTCAAATAAACTTGGTCAAGGTAACCACTGTTACACTTTCTATGTTGCGTTTTAAAAAAAAATAATGTGGATAATAACAGGGCTGACGCCGTTAGAACTCTGGCAAGATAAATAACGAAAAACGTCATTCAGTCTCACATTGGATTAAACACCTATATTGAATTAATAAACCTCAAATATTTTATGTTAATATTGATTAAACTATTTGAAATATAACTTTTTATAGCTGATAATAATTTTTAACCCTTGACGTTTTAACGTAATATTTAATTATCCGATAAATCGAATTAACATTGTCTATACTTTCCTGCCCTACTGCTGATAGGAAGGAGGCCCCGTGTGCAGGTGCAGAGGCGGCCGTACTCCAGCCTAACGCCCCGGCGCGACTACATTACTAATACCTTCCTGTCTGCAATCAGCTGTGACTTTCAACGCAGTTGCCGCCGGTTTCTCTTCCATTTCCCTTTTCAAGCCAACTAACACAATCTAAATATAAGATTTGGAATGACATATAAAATGGCGATTAAAGAAGATTAAAACCGAAGTACCTGAATATATTTCGGCCCATTGAAAGGGAGTTCGACACGAATTGCTAAAATAACTAGCCATGCCTTTTGGATTTAAACAACATTTGACAAATTGATGCACAAAATGCTTATCTCTGTTATCAAGCTCATTGGAACAAACTGAGTAAATAGTTTGAAACTTAGACTGATTGTAAATTCCTTGAAAAAGTTTAAAATACGTTTTATATCGCGACCAATTTGTTTAAAGTGTATGAAATTGTAGCTGATTTATAACTAATATTCATATAAAATGTGTTATTAGTTTTTATTAATTTCGAATTATGATTAAATTCTGCGTAAGAACTGTGATCAGATAGTTGTTCGTTAGTTAAATCACTCGACACTAGTGTGAATGAACGTTATTTGCCCGCCATGGAAATGCTTTGCATTTACTTCGAACCGAAACTCATTGCTGTTAATTCGCTTGTTCTTCTTATACAGGGTTCAAAGGGACATCTGACATGGAAAGACTAATTCTGCGATCTTTAGTCAAAGCTTCATTTGATATTGCAAATCGAATTTTTCTGTCTGATCGATAAATACAATTAGTTCTTTCACCCCCCCCCGGCATTTTTGTATCAAAATCTGACGCATTTCTGCATGAAAACAACTCCCATGTTTATTAAATGCAAGGGGGGGGGGAAGTATTTCGCACTTACTCGGGGAAGTTCCAGTCTTAATCAAAAATTATACCAAGCTCGCCACTAAACTCAATAATTGACCTTCTCGGTTTCAAACGGGACATAGCTGCAGAGCTTTGGTTGAATAAGTCGCAAGTTGTTTGAGATTTTAAGTGTAAAATTGCAAGACAAATATTTTGGGCGATTAATACAATTTATTTGAAGCACTTACAAATTTCCATTCCTATTGCATTTTATGTTCATGGATATAAAATTTACCATAAACAAGTACATTTATTGTTCAGGATATTTTGGCTGTGGTAAATCTGATATGCCAATAAAGTCTGTAGTGCCTACAGCTACAGCTTCTTTTTTTTAGTGTGAAATCTAATATAACGTAATAATTATTGAGCAATATTGGCTGCGATCTGTGTATTTGGTAGTGACTGCGGTAAAAAAAGGGCGGAGGGTAATCAAACGGAATATAGCGGACCGGGATGTGTGATTGCATTAAAGTCAAAAACACCTGGACAGCTGTGTATGTGTGTGAATGTGTTTAAAATAAATCTTACAGTGAAACAGTATAAAACAATGTTTACACCTTCTCCTGCGGTTGATACTCGGTTCTCGAAATCTAGCGCCACCTAGCCCACAAAATATGCAATGACAGATCAGCGCCGGGCAGGATGTCTTCAAACTGTTGAGAATTAAGACCTCGAAGATTACAGTACAGCAGAGTTGGACAGTGGGCTAACTATGTAAAAGATGCATGAAAATTAATTAATACGATGAGTATGTAAAAATATCAAACTGCTGAAAATTATTTAAAAAAAATTATTTGGAAAAGTCGATCTGACATTTGAAGTCGATCTTCAAGCTGCGTACGAAATACGCATTTATGCAAGGTGCTGAGCTTATGTTAAAATCTATCCTTCTCTCTACAGGGTTACCTTGTATCATTGATATATTTAGTAAATGCCAAACTATTCACAACTATCCAAATTACTGTGCGGTCATTTCCCCGATTTCATTTCGAACCTTCGATTCTAAAACACAAGATGACCTTATTTGAAATTAATACATATAATAACAAAACCCGCAACAAAAAAGCTGAAAGCTGAACTACCGTTTAATCAACCTTCGTGAATTCACTTTATAAAAATATAGATCGTGCAAATATATTATTACATAGACGACATGTCGATTTTAACGTCTGTACCACGGAAATTGCCTGGTGACTAATTCATCAGGCAAAAGAATAACATTTGTCATACTACAATATTAATTCAGTTAGCTTGTTCACTTTGCTCACAACAGTGGTGGAAGAAAAGATGCAGCGGAGGTAACAGCAAAGCGATTCGATGCTGATTTCATTGAAGCCACTTAAAGAAAGACTAAAAGTGCTCCATTGTTGGCCATTTCGGTAAAAAGGGACTCACGGTCTTAATAAAAAACAACACTTAAGTATTCATTTGTTATCTAAAACACTTAAATTAAGTAGATTGTTTTTAAGAGTCATAATTATTAGTCAATTCTATAAAGTACAACGCATGTTCCATAACTTATTATATTACTTGGTGGGATAAGTTCGAACCTCGGGAGTTTCGGTTTTGTGACACGAAAAAAATACTTTATTGAAAGCAAAGAAAAAATATAGAATAATAGACCTCCCATTTGTTGTTAATGTAATAGAACTCTTCTACGCATAAACCCTTCTAATATTAAAATAATGCCAGACGCTTAGATTTCCATAATTACCATACAAGAAAGAGTCACCCTAACACACAACGATTGCAGGGAACAGCAAATACCTCATCCCTTTCTAAAGCACTGGTAAACGAGTTTTGGACATTCTCTCCAAATAGTTATGGTGATTTCATCTTGAAGTTGCCCGTAGCAAAGTGTTATAACTCCTGTAAAATATTTGCTCTCAACAGAGGAAGTATCTATTCTGTTTTTGTACTGGCCTGCGATGGAATGGTTTAATATAATTACTTTGTTGTTTTTTTAAAGTAGTTATAATATTACGCCACCGGAACGACGAAGTTTCATGTGAGCTTATTGGGTAGCTCTTCTATTTAACCTAGTAGAAATAATATTCCCATGAACATTAAACAAAAAAAATATGATACGTTGTTTATTAGTTTATATGAAATAAATTGATTACCAGGCAACGCAAGAAAAGCCAACGCCGACTAGCAGATATGAAAGAGAATTGGAGCGACAGGACAAAGGAACGAAAAGGAAATTATAAGTTCACAAAAGCTAACTTCAAAAAAGCTCCCAAGAAAACTAATAGTCACAGTTGCTATATTGCAACTGCGGTTATTCTTATTTAACCAAGGGAAAGACACGTTCATTTTGTGTTATTATTTGGCTGGATACCGACATCAAATCCCATGTGTGAATCCAGTGCATGTAAACGCTATCTTTTTTTTCTGAATTTTTAGAGTGAGTCATTACATTCTCCGTATTTCAAAAGTCAGAAGGCAGAGGGGAAGATAGCCAAGGTTTATACCAGACAGAATATTGATCAAATTGCTGTACTTTTGTGGCGTCACTGACGGTATCTTTCATCACAAGGAATAGCTCACTAAATTAAAATGTCTTGCTTTAAAGTTGTGAAGAGACAGATTTCAAAATCGGTTAACGGTTTACGTGAGATACGATATCGATGTCGCTGTACCCTCGATGTCTTTTTTTTAGACAACGGTGAATGCGTTTTTTTATATACAACGGTGAATGCAGGGTGAGGATTATCATCGATTTACAGCATTAAGAAGTGAGGAGCATAAATGCCAGCGGCGTTCAGCTCCAGTTCATGAGGACGTCAGCAAATATTCTTCTAATGATTAGTTGGTAGTACAGCTCCCATTATTTTTCCACAACTGAGCATAAATTGTTTGATTCTCCCCTTAGTTTATTGGTGTTTGGAATATTGTTGGTAAGTGAGCGAAGAATGACACCGAAAAAAAGGCGAAACAAAAAGTGAGATCAATTACAAACAATATAAAGAGACTGCTTAACGCCTGTCGGAATGTTTCTTTTTAGTAAGTGGCGATAATTCCACGCTGCCGGCGCTCTAATATTTGCAGTTCCATATTAGGCAATCTGTAAATTAAATATTCAGCAGGAGATGAATAAAAATATTGTTTAAATTGAGGGTACAAGCATCAACTGTACAGTCTTGCGGTGTATAATTGCAGACGGCTAGGGAGAATGCATTGTGACACTACGTCTTACCTTAATACTGTCTATACATCAAACATCCCCACTTACCACATCTACGTGGTGCTGAACGCAGGGGATTTCAAACTTACTTTAATGTGCTTCGTAAAACTGAACTTCACCTGAGTGATTAAATCCCCCTCCTCCTCGTGTTTCTTATTAAAGCCACCTCATCCCCTCTGTTCAGTGATAGCTTATTAAACTGTCCTTTGTACCGTGTGCTGTCTTTATAATGTTATGGAAAGCGTGAGTTAAATTTTCACACAGAAATCACGTGCAGCGTTCGAGGGACGTTAATGTATAATCCGAAGAGCAACAATTTGTAAGCCGAGTTCAACCGCCTGGATGAATAGAAAAGAATAATCACCGAAACGTCAGATTTTTTTCCTTTTTTATCTTTTTCCGCGGAAAGGGTATTTGAAATATGTGAACCGTAATCAAACCGAAATAGGCTACGCGGAAGTATAGCTCTGAAGTTAAATAACCGCGATAACATAAAGGCTAGTTAAACTGTGAAAGAAACTTTCCTATAAACTTTAGTTTGAGAGAATTTTGGTAGCTCCCTTTGCCTTTGTACTTAGGATTCCCCTTTCAGAAAGTGAGTATTCACAAAGACTTGTCTAAATAGCGCCTTGAAAGGTGTTCACATAAGGACAGTGTCTCATGAAGATCTGACAGGTTTTGTTGTCAGTACTATAGTGGCAGCTTTGTAAGATATTCGTTTTTCTTTCTTTAAATGCTCCAACTTAATAAAGACCCCCTGTCTTAAAGCGTGCATACCCCTGCTGTCTCTGTCCACCCTGTGTCCAGCCTATCTGCACAAACCCCACGTGATGTCTGCTAACATAATTTTAATGATTTTGTCAACGTACACAGAATTAATTTTCATAAAAATGCAAAACGAACTGACGTCCATGTTCCTAATCCTCCTCCCCAAATGCCCCGATCTTGAGTAAGAAAGATCGCTTTTTGACTCGAAATTTATCCCATTTCAAAAGAAAGGATTTCAAACCTGCGGAAAAAAAATGCCCCATTCAGATTAGGAGCGTTTATTTCTTGCTTGGCCTTTGAACAGAGAGGTCGTGTCACTCAGGAAAGGGCTATTCCTACTCTCTCTCTCTCTCTCTCTCTCTCTCTCTCTCTGTGTCTCTGTCTGTCTGTTTCTCTCTGTCTGTCTTTCCTCACTCTCCTCTATCTGTCTCAACCTCTCTCCCCCTCTCTCTACCTCTCTCTACCTCTCTCTCTCTCTCTCTCTGTTTCTCTCTGTCTGTCTCTCCTCTGTCTGTCTGTCTTTCCTCACTCTCTTCTATCTGTCTCAACCTCTCTCCCCCTCTCTCTCTTTCTCTCTCACTCCGTTTGTCTGTCTATCTCTCTCTCCCCCCCCCACCCCCACCCCGCGCCACAACGACAGCATTCGCTCGCACTTACTCCAAACACACCTCGGCCCGGGCTGGTTTTAAGGCAACATGCCACAAAGATTAAAGATTTGGCATTTTACAAGAGGACGAGGTGATCCTGTATTCATAGCAACGGTATGTAGGCCACAAAGTGCTCGCAAACAGCCAGCGATATCCTCCCCGGAGCGCTCGAGTCTCGGGCGTGTAGGATTTTTATCGACTGTTGCTGCTACGGTCCATACCAAGTCTTTCCATGAATTAAAATTAAATATGGCTGACGCAATTTCAGCAATCAGCCAAATCTATTAAAAACAGCAATGTGGCCGGTAACGAGTCGTTACCTGGCGCATCTATATTAAAAAGCGCTTCGCTTACACTATGCTATTGAAGCCATTATCTGTTAGTTTCTCGATCTTTTTTTTTACGGACTTGCTTGGTTATACAGGAAAATGTATGTTGACGGGAACGTTTAGTAGCGGATTATTTACGAGGGAATCAAGGGGTCAAGTTCTGGTCTAAGTGGCACATCTGCGAAACATTGAAGCTACTAATTCACCAAAGGCTGCATGCCTTTTATTGTAGACATATTGGGGAATTAGTAAGAGTCCGCGTCTCCCCTTCACAAGGGGGAGGGAGCCTGATTATATCATGATGTATTGCTGGCTCCACGTTCAATCTGTAACACCGCAGCTAAAACGTGAAGACGGGAAAAAAATCCAACAAAACACTCCAGCCATCCATTATGAAGAAAAATAGGAGTCGTGCTGAGAAATTAGGTAAATAAATTCTAAATTAGAAGAATATTAACCACAACATCATTCACACAGCTCCACGCCTGTCTGTCCTGATGTGCAATTAAATTAAAGTAAATTCACATTAGAACGTTTCCAGGTTGTGGTGCAGTTTATACTTTAAACAAATCTCTCTTTATCTCTGTTGTGGATCCAATGCTGGTGTTTATTGGGGGGGGGGCTGAGGCGCCGTGTTTATGCTATATTAATTCTTTAAAAAGGACCATATGAATGGTTTCAGCTTTATCTCATAAAACTGTCCCGAATATTCAAAGCAAATGCATACCAGTTCATCAATTTCTCCTTCCCTTTACAACGATTCAACATTTACAATAGACCTACCTCGCACATGTCACTGCAAGAAGGCAGATGCGATGCTTTTTCATACATTTCATTCAGTGACTTAGATACATGAATTACGCTGAAAATGTTCCAGTCCGCTCGTGTTGTTTGCTAAATGATTGTTACTTAGATTTATTAAACCGAAGAGAAAAATGAGTGTAATTGAGACGAGTCAAAGAAGCGTGTATGAATTTTATATTTACCTCTGGGAAAATGATTAAAATGTTCAGAAGTTTATTTTTTAAAAAGTCCTTTCGCCCTAATCAAAAACGTACGTGGAAAATTATTTCTAAACGCAATCCTCTACTGGTTAGCTTAGGTATATAATGCAATCTAAGATTATGTACGCAGTTAAACATGTTGTATTTTAATTCGATTGCTGTAGTGACAGGCTAGTGTTCGGGTTACTTGTGTGTATATAATAATCTATAGAGGGAGCGAGAGACCGTTATTAGATGCGAGCGCCAGCGACTTCTCAATACGTCTGCGTTAAAACAAGCTACTGATAAAATTGGTCTCAGCATGGTGTATAATTGCGACAGAATGTTTCAAAATAACACTTAAAGACATAGTTGATCATATCGTCAAAATTGCGGACTTGCTGCTGTGTACTCAAATCGTCCCGACACTTCTGAAACAAGACCAGGTGTTAGCAGAACCTGCAATCTTCCGCACTCATTTCACATGTGAGTGCAGTAAAACGAAGGGAATGTGCCCCATCGTTGTATCATGGAACAATGCCACCCTTCTCCGAGGAAAATCTCCTGCCCTCACGGGTGTTGTGGCCTACATGGGTTGGAGGGCTTTTTACACATTTAGCGAAGAAAGTATGCCCATATATACGGGTTGTGCACTGCAGAGGATGTCTTTAAAATATATTGACGTCACTGAGATCAGAGTGTATATCAGAAGGAATCTCCTGACGTCCCTACTCACTGCTTCACCACACTACTGAGGCTGCAGTGACATTGCAACCGAAAGCATCTCATGTGTCTGTTTGAACTTCAAGTCAAGACTCTCCACTCTCCCTTCGCCTATCATCTCTATGTTTCTACTTGCTGCGCCAATTCCGTCAGCCCTAGGACCACAAAGAATTATTTTGCCCCCACTAATCACCCCCTCCCTCCCCTCTCTCTCTGCCACCTACCCGACCTCACATCTTCTTCTCTTCTCATCTTAATTTCCATTTTTAATTGGCACCCTTCTCGAACTCTTACTTGTAGCGACTCACGCTGTTCAAAAAATGTTTCCTGTTGTTTTCGAGAGCCTTATTCCACAACCATGCCTGTTGTAAATTCTTGCTCACTTTGCTTCCAACTTCGTCTGTTTCTTTGCCGCGCGTACACACAAACACACAAACACACACACACACACCCGCAAGCACGCGCGCGCGCACACACACACGCGCACGCACATAAATATTACTGTACTGAGATGTACGCGCCACGTGTTGATAAACTTACACTTAATGACAACCTAAGTCCAATCTCAATAGAAATGAAGGTCTTACTTTTTGTTGTCATCCCCCTCTGGCCGCTGCCTTCTTTAATTAAGTGTGCTAGATTTCTTCCCTGTGGAAAAGAAAGCCTGGTGTTTTGGATGGAATCTCGGTGCAGTGTTTTTTTTTGAGAAGGGACTTAGGGCTCCAAACCCAAAGGCTCCGAGTTAAGTGCAGATTGAGACATATCGAGATCCTTATAAAAGGATCATTTCATGTGGGAGGTTGGACACGAAGTTTGGGACTCGTGACTTGCATTCCTGAGCGACATGCATATTTTAATAGAACAAAGCAAGCGAGGAACAAGGCTTAGAGCAAAAACCAAAACTTGGGAGGATGAGAGATGAGAGGCACTGTTTTAAACGTATTATCCAATAATAGCCGCCTTTTCACAACACGCTGCAAAATGTGTATTGGAAAGCTACAAGAATCTTGCTTCAATTATTTGTTGATTGGTTTATCGCTCCAAGTTTATTTTGAAAGGACATGCAACAGTTAAAATGGATTAGGGCATTACAAAGCATGCGGTGATACCGATTGTGCGCAACAGTAAAATATGGAATGCTTTCCCAGACTCGGCACATCGCTGCTGACTTGGCGAGTAATGACTTCGTTCTTATGTAATGAGTGCGGTTATTAATAGGAAATCAAATGAGGGGAAACTCAGACGAAATGATGACAGCTGAAGAAGTGGACAGCGTCACACGGCGTGTGAAACCACAATTTAATGCTTGATGCCAAAGAAAAGTGTCTGATTGCTTTATCTATTTCTATTCACTTAACGTGTGATCATTAAGGTAGAAACTGCAAAAGGACAAATCCGGGTGAAATATCATGTAAGGCTCACGGAACGTGTGCCCTGAGCGGCTCAACGACGCCGCTGCGCTCTTCGCCAAACCGGATCGATTGCTGTTTCTACCATAAAACGCTGTTTGCAACACGTGTGGAAATCTGAGCTGCAGCACAGAGAGAGGGAGAGAATGAGAGAGGGAGAGAGAGAGGGGGGAGAGGGAGAGGGGGGAGAGAGAGTATGTGTGTGTGTGTGTGTGAGAGAGAGAGAGAGAGAGAGAGAGAGAGAGAGGAGGGAGAGAAAGTTAGAGAGAGTTAGAGAGAGGAGGGAGAGAGAGGGGAGAGAGAGTGAGTGAGTGAGAGCTAGAGGGAGGAGAGATAGAGTGAGGGGAGAGAGAGTAAGAGAGATAAAAGAGAGAGGGATAGAGGTAGATAGATAGATAGATGGAGAGAGAGAGAGAGAGAGACGGAGAAAGAAGATAATAAAGACAAACTGCAAGAGCAAATAGCCAGGACGTAGATATATATCTCTGTTAGTTGTCAATGAACGTTAACGTGGCTTTGCCATGTAAACCGAGTGTATGTGTGTGTGGGGGGGGGCGGGGGGGGGGGAATCGATACCTGACTCAATGGTTTGGGCAATGTTTTATCCCGCCAAGCAATGATATTATCACCCTTGAACGTTATACGCTGCAGAAGTCTTCCTAAATCAAAACAAACAGCTCCCTTATAGAACGTACTTCTCTATTTTAAAAAATCACTCCTTTGCGAATGGGCAGCTTAATAGCGGCATAACATCCCGATTTTTAATCCACCGCCGCGGCTCGATCTGAGATTCGAGGCATGTACATTGACAATTATGCAGCCGTCATCTCGCCGGGTAACTGTCTTGAGCTTGATACCTGACCTGTATTTGGTCTTTTGAGGGAACAGAGTGGATATGTGCGGGTGGAGGGACCGTGAAGTGTCTTGATCGTGGCGGCTGGGCTAGGAGAGCTGGGGCAGACGAGTGTGTGTGTGTGTGTGTGTGTGTGAGAGAGAGAGAGAGAGAGAGAAAGTCACAATATTTTGTTTTATTTTACTCCAAACCCGTTCTTTTAAAAATTAGATCCACTCGTCACCTACAGAACGATTATATGAACCTGTTTTATGAATCGATAAATGAAGAAAATATGTCTGTAATCCAGCAATATTGCTGACAAAGCAAATTAACAAGTGTTACTCCAACTTTATCGTATCCTACCCTTTACATCACCCTCCTCAACAGGCAAACAGACACATAGACTTTTATCTGCAAGATAAACGTTTCTAGAGTGTAACCTTTAGTCTTATTAGAACATAGAACAAGAACAGGCCCTTCGGCCCACAATGTGATGCCAGTTAAAGTAAATCAGTAATCAACCAGGCAACCTAATTAATCCCCTCTGCCTACACAATACCCATATCCTTCCATTTACCTCACATTCATTCTAAGAGTCTCGTAAATGTGCAGAAGGTGCAACTCCTCCACCACCCTGGGGAGAGTACCCACTACTCTCTCTTTGTAAAATCTTTGCCCCTCACATGTCCTTTGAAATTACCCTCTTCTCGCCTGAGATGCATGCCCTATTGGTATGATGCCATGCCATATGTGTGTACTTCTGAAGAATGTGATCAAATGGATTAATGATTATTAATGCAGAAGTATTGGGGGTTATTAATCTAACACGAGTCGTCGGCTATTAATAATCCACAATTTCACTGTGTTTTTTTGTACTGGGTACTAACTTTTCACTATTTGCAAAGTAAGCGGCCTTCCTTCCCACGGACAACAATTTTGTTATTTTTTTCAGTTAAGTAAGTAGCTATTCTCTCTCCCTTTATTGAGAGAACAGGCCGCTAATGGTGTAATAGAGTTCCTCAAGGTTGACACGGCAGGAATCTGGGTTGTGCTCTCCCTTATGAAGATAGTGAAGTGCGTGATGTGAACTTTTTGAGGGTGATTTTTTTTTTCTTCGTTTATAGAGTGGGTGGACGCTGGAGCTCGGATTCCTCGATGTGGAGTTTGAAACGTTTTCCTGACAAGTGGCTGTAATAAATGAGAGTCGCTTTCAGATGGATATCTCAGACGTGAAATTGCGCCCAGCTGGTTATATACGCAAACAAATAGTTTCATGTAAGACTCTCGACTTGCCGGTTGATGAATAGAACACGACATCGGTAAATGGGTCTTTAACTCATTTAGGAATAAAACTATTGGCTCTCTAAGTGGAAGACACGGAGACGCCATGTATCCAGAACAAGCCGCTATTTAAAAAAAAAGCAGGTTTATTAGTTTCCACACCCTCGCCCACATTTTTGCCATTAATTCCAAATGTCACTCAATTACAATGGACACCAGATAATCAGTGCAAGAACTGAACGAGCTCTAGCTTCGTGTGTGGAGGTAACTAGATTTGCTTTAGGGAAATACTTGGTTCGAAAGTGCGAGAACTTGGAAGGTAAACGTAGTTTTCCAATTTGCCTGTAAAATTAAACCACATTCTTTTCGACAACCACGATGGAGGCGGGAGACGCCCAATTGAGTGTTTTAAAAACAAACTACTTTTCAGGATTAGTCCCATACCCTTGTTTTCTCTAAAATCATATTGAATATAACACCATGGGATTCGCCCTATAGATTAAAATCAGGCCGATCAAATATCGTTTTAATTTGTTATTTCTTAAAAGCGTGCTGGGACAGCATAAGAGAAGTGGAAAAGTTAGGCAGTGAAAGTGGGCAGGTGGACTGGAAATAAATTAATTTCGCTCATCTGGAAGTATAATAAAGATATATTTAAGAGAAATGGGCCACACAACAGGCAGTCTCTACATAGTTAACTCCCTTGGGGACATAAGTTTTTTTTTTGTTTTTTTAAACAAACTCCAACTAAGAGTACACCTGAAAACACTAGATAATCCATTTGAGAGACCGAAATCAGCCCAAAATAAAAATGCGGTTATGGAATGGAGGGGAAGCGATGGATGATGTACTGATATTAATTTTAAAGTTTCAAAGCAAAACCTCGGAAAAAATCAAAAACGTAAGTGGTTAAAGGACGCTTAAATAGTGGAGAAGAGAAGACAATTGAGTCTTCAAGATAAATTCGGTGTGAAAGTCCAGGCGAAGTGGGGAAAGAGGGGAAAGAGATGTTCTCGGAATGCTTCAGGAGCCTATGCTTAAGAATTCGGAGACGATGGGCTCTTTTGGAAAGTATTATCCTAATAGTGGGAAAGATAAGACGAGGTATTTAAAAAGAGAATTCGGATAAACTGAGATTAGGAATTAATAGTTATGATAATTAAGTGGGAAAGGATGGGATGGGATAACGATAGAAACCCAGTGAATACTTCGTCCAACAGCTCTATAATTTGACAGAATGTGCTTTCCGAATTTTAAATAATAACAAGTGAAACGTTTCTTCTGAAAGAATAAACCGTATTTGCAAAATGAACATCATTTATTATAAGAACAATACACGGCTGGTTTAATATTTTATTAAAAGTACACTAACATAGTTGAATACATAAGCTCATCCTGTATTTAATAGTTATACTCATTTCCAGGTTACTTTATGCGTTGATAGTGAAATCACCTCCTTCGTCTACCACCAGATTCCCTCCCCCAACACGGTTACACCCCCACCCAAATAAAAATAAAGACCAGCTTTTCAATTTCACTTGCTGTGCTCGGGATATCTTATTGCTCCAGCCGCTGCCTCATCCCACTTCCAAACCATCCTTTAAAATGAGTAGACTTTTGGATTAATTTGTGAAACATCCCTCCTTCATTCAGGCCTTAGAATTCATTCCTAAAGCATGATACCAATCCATTCTCTCATGTTAACCGTGCTGCGGAGGCAATGGTTAAAAGTCACGATGTCACAGCATGTTAAATTCTTCTCAGTGAAATGATTTGAAATTAAAAATTAAATCACTTGCAAAAAAAGTATATATTTCAATAGGAAAGGACCAAGGGGGTATTTAAATATGGAAATTGTAGTGTGTGGGAAAAGTGTTTACGTCCAAAATTTTCAGAATTTTGATAGAAAGGAGACTTCGTGGTACTTAAGGTCAGCTAACTATCACCAAGATAAGTAGTTAAAGAACAACTTCCAAGATATGAGAGTACAATCTAGGTACCAGGCCATATTCCGTAAAAATCACAGTTTTTAAAAAAATCTTGACTACAGAAATTAAGGTACGGATTTGTCTCCAAGATGATTCAATTTTGTTTTTTTTTTGCTTCACATGTAAATACCGAAATTGGTCAGAAGAAAATATTGTTTTCAGATGCATCTAAAATCCTTTCAAGGCCGCCATGTTTGCTATCCTCTGGTACAGAGCCTGGCTTCACGTGGTGTTAAAATATTTGATTGGACTACGACTTTTTCCAAGAAATGGACTATCTTTAAAGTAAATATGTTCGTCAATCTCCCACCCCGCCCCCGCCCCCAATACAGCTGGTGTTTGACTCGGCCTGAATCAGAAATACATCGTCAAACGCATCAAGTAAATGTCGGATGTAGATATCTAGAGTTTGAAATTAACCTTCCGTACCAGTTTAAATGTTGATATTTTGTAATTATGATCTGGACTTTGCTTTTGAAAGGACTATTAATATTTGAATATTCAAATTCAATTGCAATGGTGGGAAAACCTATCAAAGCGATTCAGCCGCATTTCTTAAATAGAAAATGCAATTAAACTAACAAGGGAACATTTTGAGAATAGAACCGGTTTGGGTTTAGATTCTGACATCTTCTTAGTTTCGCAAAATGTCTGCACAGATTTAAAGTGGTCGGTGGTGAAATTAAACACTGTCAGTTATTAAACGGTAATATGCTGAATGTACAAATATGATTTAAGTATAAAGATAGATGGACTGGCGTATTTACATAGTGACAGATCGGCTAGCTCAGTGGTCAACAGCCAACAGCAAGCCAGTGAGTGCCTGTAGGATGGAAAAGCGCGGTATGAAAAGGATGGCTTTGCCACACATACTGGGATCAACTCTTACACCTCACAATCAGAGCCATGAATTAGAAGAGAATTGTTTATAAAGGTGAACTCAAACAAATAATTAGAAACAGATTAAAAATAGAATTAAAATATATTTTGGAACACAACTACTACTCCACGGTTCCTGACAAGAATTACCACGGGACGCCCTGCCTACTCTGTACTAACAAGTTTTAAAAGTGTCTTAATTGGATTTAACGGTGAAACAATGAAAAATCATTTTCTATCAGGGCTTTGATGTCGATAGGCGGCCGTACAAGGGTTATGTAAAAGTCGGGTTTGGAGGAACTAGGGGCCTTAAGAGCGACGCTCGCAGCGACGACAGACAATAAAAAAGGTGTAGTCAGGACACTGAAACTACCCTGCATAATGTTAAGTGTAACAAGGTTGCGTGTCTTTTTTATATAGTACCTCATCTTGATTGAGAAGGCATGTATATAAAGTGTTATTGCATACGTTGTCTTTTACTGCCGATAAACATGGGCAGGGAAATGTACAGAGACAATCCATTTATACGTTAATTATTCCATCTAAAAGAGTCTATGGCCATCGCCTTGTGCATCACGCGGCTTTGCGACTAGAATGTTAAAAACCCCAAGCGGCCAGAGAGCAGGTTCTCGTTAAATGTAAATAGAAATAGAGAGCTTGGAGAGGAAGCAGAAAGTGAACACACACACACACACACACACACACACACACACACAGACACACGCACGCACACACACACACACACACACACACGCACACACACACACACACGCACACACACGTATACATGTATATATACTTTCACTTCCACTAGCACACAGTCACTCTCTCTCTCTCTCGGCTTCTCCATGCGCCCAGCGCAGCTTCACCCTGACTTGGCTGTTACGTTTAATTTCGATGCAGAGTTGTTAAAAGAAAGCTCTCCCATGACAGTGTGTGCTAGAGCTCTGACCCGGATTATAAAACATTAATGCGTGCAGCTACTGGATTCTACAACAGCAGCAAAGCACAACAGTCTTTACATCTACACTGTTTGGAAGTGATAGTGTTTTCTAACCTTCTTCCGCATATTATTTTATCCTGATATTACCAGCATATGACTTTAATGGTCTTATTGAGAGCATGAGGAGGGGAACAAGAAATTTATATGATCATTAAGGCCCTGCGTATTATTTTCTATTATTCTCTGGGGTGGGGGTCTTCTACAATATATACTGTCGATCGTCGAACTGAGAACGACACCGCCAGTGAACAGATAAATAACACAGACACATCTACAATAGATCTCTTTTATATCACTTTTGTAACTGTTCCAACATAACAACCATGTTTTTACAAGAATATTCCGTCATACCCATGGAACAACGCCACAGTACAGCGTTTGCAAGATTATAGCGCCTGTACCTTTTTGCTAGACGTTGTTTTTTTTCTTTTAAAGTCTACAGGTAAACAGCCTTGGTGGTAATGATAGGAAGATTTGGTTACATGATTAGAAACCAGGGGAGGAAATGGTGATTTAAACACTTCGGGGGTTTCAAGGGGGAAATATAGTTTTTATTTCACGTGGAATGTCGGATACAATGCGGAGGTGGGATGGGGCAGTTCTGATAAGCAAACTTAAACTTTAATCAATGTATATCAGCAACTTCAGCCAAACTAATTCCAGAGCTCATGGAGACTTTTGTGAAATCAAAGACAGAAGTGCCTTGGACACTCAGAACAAACCACAGGGACAATAGCAATCCGCATAGAATGCAAATGCTCTTTAGAGGGCCCACTGGTGAGAGTTTAAAAACACGTTTCTCTATTAGCATTTTGGAGTGCTCTCTTTAATACCCGATCACTTTTTTAAAACGTCAGCTTCGCCAATACTGCAGGCTAATTGGTACGCTTAAAGCGACAAAGTTTCTCTTTTTAAAAAATGTTGTACTAATTTTTTATTTACTTGTTTAATTCTGATTTCAATTTTAATTCTTGGAGAACATAGTTTTGACGACATGAATCGCAATCGTTATATGAAGCAAAAGGTCATATAAAAATTAGTATAGAATCACAGAAAACCTGGTTTGGAACCAGAAAAAAAAATACAAAACAGATATAGATACACAGACACAGGACAAATTTTATAATTATTTGGAAAATGTTATTTTCCCCTAATTTCTGATTTGTTTTAAAATGCGCATACGATGTCTTTTTAATTTTACAAAAAGAAAATAAAGACTAATATCTTACAAAATGATAAACAATGCTTGCGGTAAGTGTGGTTCTACATATGATGCAGTCCAGTTTCTTTTCACAGAATAAATCCCACAGTCAACAGCTTGGCCTCTTGGAAGGTCCGTTTATTTTCACAGATAACATCCTATAGGAACTTTCAAGTCCTTGAATAGAGAGGGAGTCTCGCCTAAAATGCTTTTGTTTTTTTTTTGTTTGGGGAGGGATATCCTTCCCTCATCATTGGATGGACATATAAGGCCAGTTGAAGCTGCTGCCCGACAGTAACATATCTCTGATGAGGGTTTCAATCGGTGTTTTACCTACCAAGCGAACGAAGAAGAGCTGTTCGATGACCGAGGAGGAGACGGTACGAAGAGAAGGCAGTCGCAGTAAGAGCTTGCCGAAGCGGCTCGGCTGGTTGGGGTACTGGCTCCTCACGTACTCCTCTAAAGCACACTGAGATTTCTCCTGTAGGCTCTCTATGTGGGCAGCATCCGACAGGCCACAGGCATCTTGACAGCCGAAGAAAAACAGAATTAGTGCCGCTATCAGCTCATCTTTTGTTTTATTTTAATCCTGGTTTATTGTTTTGATATCAATCCACACACACCTCCCTCTCTCGCTCTCTCGCTCTCTCTCTCTCTCTCTCGCTCTCTCTCTCTCTCTGTCTCTCTCTCTCTCTCTCTCTCTCTCTCACACACACACACACACACACACACACACACACACACACACACAGGCTGCTGCTGATGGACTAGATATCTGATAACACGGATCTTTTTGTTGTAAATATTTCGGTCTGATGGCAAAAAAAAGGCAGCAGAAACATTGGATTAAACGTAACAAAGGCACTCTTAAATAATAAGTACAGATGCACGCCATTTCCCGCAGAGAACCGAGCCAGGGACACCAGTGTCCGGAAACATGGTGTGATAGATACTAATGTGTGTTATTGTTTACACCACACGTTAACACATACTTTCTGTGCATTCCACTGCATTGCAGTGTTTTTCCTTAATTGTATAGAATGCACTGTATAATCGAGTACCGAAATATGTTTAAAATCTGAAATAAACAAGACGTGGTGTCCATAAAGGCAGCCCTCACGTAAAAAGAACAATCAGAATATGCTTTGAAAGCTCTCCTTTATATCGGCACTTTGGTGCGGCTGCTGTGCTAACGCAAGAGGTTATATTCTCTTCAGCACTTTCCAATGAATATAGAAATACAGCTAACGAAGACCAGGCCAGTCCCAGTGACAGTAGGCCGGGATTGTGCGTGAATGTTCTGCAAAATGACATTTGGTGGATGAAAATAATCCAGTGTAGTAGAGCCTGATATTTGCTGGAGCCTGCATTATTTGAAATATTTTGTGGAATAAAAGGGGCAATCATACTTGATTTCAAGATAAGGTACAGGGCTATTTGAAAACATTTTAATTTATCTGCTGGGAAACCATATTTTGGCATATAAATTAGTGCCAAAGCAAAAAAAAATAGGAAGTTTAGGTCACGACCCAGCACTTGGAGAGCATCCAGTTGGAGAGGTTGAAAAATACTATCCAGAAAGCTAAGACAACCCCATAGCAGTCCTTCCGTAGGCTTCAGTAACTTCAAGCGGCCCTCCCTAGCAGGCCAACGAGTGTAGAGGAGAGAGAGAGAGGGAGAGCGAGAGAGAGAAAGAGACAGAGAGACTGTGTGTGTGTGTGTGTGTGTGTGAGAGAGAGAGAGAGAGACAGAGAGAGAAACGCACCCTCTCGATTGTCTGAAAGCTCTTCGCTTTGGAGAACTTGGACAGCTTTGAGAAAGGCTTCCCATGAATTCCCCTCTGGCTAAAAATCAAAACAAGTTCGGTCAAAACTAGTCGCGGTGGTGGGGAGGCGAATGGAAGTGATGGTGGTATTGCAGATCTAAAGCATTGGAACAGATCTATGTCATTAATTTTAAGTCATATTCAATCAGTTCCCTCTTGTTTTACACTTCAGTTACTAAGTTTTGATTTACCAACAGATCAGGAGGGAATAATATGTGAACATGTTGGGACTGTGAAAAGACGACTAATTTGTGATATTTACTAATCACTTTCCTGTTTATATTAGATTAAGTTATTTAATAAAATATGCTTGATAATATACATTATTGGTATAATGCTCAACTTTAGCATTCTATACATAAAACTGTAACCTATACTGTGAAAAGCATTATTGATTTAGATCCAATTTACTGAACTTTCTGTCCCCTTCACCCTGTTTTTCATTTCGAACTACTTACCTGATGTGAACAGCACAATAGCTTTAAGACAGCTGTATTCTGCCGAGTCGACGTGGAGCGCTTTCAGTTTTTCCACTTGTTCCTGAAAGATCCTTATGTGATCCATAAAGGCAACGACTCTATCCGCGGACATCGGCGAGGCATGGAGGCCGGCAGCGGCCAGCAGAGGAGCCACATGCAATGGCATCGAGCACTGGGCAGCGTTCAGCACAAACAGTTCACTCCAAGTCAGCCTTAGCAGTGCCACCTGATCTGTGATCTGCAGATCTGGGAAGAAAGGGATATTCCTGGCCCATTCTACAGCGCTGAACAGCAACCGTGCAGCCAGCTCGCAAATGTTCTCGATGCCCATGATGTTGTTGGGTTGCATACACTGACTTCCATACCGAGAGGTTGGGTAAGGCTCGGCCCGCAGTAGTAAGGAGATGTATCCAGATAGATAGCAATGGCCGTTCAAAGGATCCCCATTCGTCAACGCGTACTGGCCCGGGTTTGGCTGAGTTGGGGGCATTCTTCCTCGCTGAACCGCTGACAGAAAGGAAAAAAGGAGAGGAAATGTACATCCACAGAGCGCAGTGCAACACACCCGAAGCTTCCGAAACGCAGTTTTAATTACATTTATAAATTACATTTTTAAAACTCCGCAAATAATCAGTGTAATTTCTCCATGCAAAATTTCAGTACGCAACATGATACAAATTAAACGTATAAAAATCAGTAAATACTAAATATAGCTTTACCCGTTGAAGCAGACCACATTATGTCTGTTAAACTAATCCGAAGCACAGAACATTGCCTAAAGAATCGCTGGATTGCAAAAAAAACTCCCCCAAACTGTACCACCCACCCACGGTTACAATTGGAAAATTCTCCAAACATCTAATGCATGAATGCAAACGATTAACTTACAATTACAGGGGGGGAAAAGACCGATATATTAACCATTTGAATCCACAAAAATCTGCAGCCATGCTTGCGATTGTTAAACTCTGTCAACTTTGAAGCTGGGAGTTGTAGAATATTTTTTAACTGAAGCTGCAATATACGTTTTAAGGATCTCCACTGGCCACCAGCATCTTTTTCAGAATTAATTGTATTTTGCAATAAACTGGTTAGATTACTCTGCTATAGAACGTGTAAACGCCAAAGCATTTGATAAGACTGAACCATAACCACGCAGTAAGAGATTTCTGAATTCACATTTACAGCAATGATTAGCAAATAAATATTCACCTTCCCGTCTCATTCCAACTTTCAGGCATTTCTTCAGGCGACAGTATTGACACTGATTACGGTGGTGCTGGTCTATAGGACAATTCCGGTTGGCACGACAAGTGTACGTTAAGTTTCGCCGAACACTTCTCTTAAAGAAACTTTTACAGCCCTCGCATGTGAACTGGCCGTAATGTTTGCCGCTGGATTTATCCCCGCACACCACACACTCGATGTGCTGCTGCTGTTGGCTCGGCTGCTGTTTCTCTCCGCCTGGCTGGACGCTCTGACTGCTGCCTCCGAGCGGGGTGGATGGCGGACCCGGCTGGCCCGGGGTCTGCGGCGTGTGAGGGGCTCCCGACGTCGCCTGCTGCTGCTGGCCTGGCTGCGCTTGTGCAGACTGGCCGCTCTGAGCTCCGGCCACGTCGTCCTGAGGATCTCGCCAAGTACTAACTACCATTGCCATATCTCGGCCCCAAAAAGTGCGGGAAAACAAGTTGATCGCACGGGGTTTTTTTTTGTGTCCTGTTGGTAGGGAGCAGAATTGGACGGTGGTAACAGAAACGAAGAGAGAGAGAGAGGGAGGGAGGGAAAGAGAGAGAAAGAGAGAGAGGAAGAGAGAAAAAAGGAATACAACTGCGATCAAAGCAACTCACCCAGACACACACACTCGCACACACACACATACACACAGACAGACAGACACACACACACACTCACACACACACACATACACACACACACACACACACACACACACACACTCACACACACACACACACACACACACACACACACACACACACACACACAAGGAACAGTGAATGAATGGGTGAGTGTTGATCAACAGTAGCTTAAACAAATGAGCACCAAAAATAAAGAATAAAAAAAGATCCCGATCAGGGTGCGCAAGTGTCGGGAGGCCAGATCCAGGGCAACACGCAGTCAGCCATTCAGGAAAGCAATATAGGAGGGAACGAGGGGTTAAAGATTATGGGAGTTGGGGGTGGGTGGTGGGGGGGGGGAGAAAAGAGACGGTCACAATTCGAAGGGACACACACAGCAAAAAAAAATAACCACGCGATCCGAAGTAAAGTATGGCGAGTGTTAAATCCCTTCTTCTCCGAAGATCTGAATTGTCAGAGAAAAAAAACTCACCAAGACAAAAAAAAGGACGGCCGACGCTAAAACGCCCTATTTTCACCTCTCATGCGGAGTGGAGAGAGAAAGGGAGGAAAGAAAAAACAACTAATAGAATATGCAAGGGGGAGAGAAAATGAATGCGTTTAAACGGGAAGACTAGCGGAGCAATTTTTCCGAAAGGGGGATCTGCGCGAATGTCTGTATATAGTGAACTTTGACACTACTATTGAAACTGACACGTTTCTATGGAGATCGCTGCCTTATATGGAGTTCATGTCAAGGAGCCAAGAGAGGGGCTGTTGGCAACTGATAATCAAAGGCGACTGGTCATAGCCCTGAATTGGGGCTGGGGAGGCTAAGGTTAGCCAGCCTCCTGCTCACTATTGGTTAGCAGTCTTATTTATTACCTACGACGCTCTGACAAGCAAAATTTACATTAGATCTCCTGCGCTGGTATTTACTTTAAGACCTTATTAGTATGGGTCGCTTGTGGTCACCACAAAAAAGCAACACGAGGACCCGGTGCTCGTAATAAAACAAGGCGGCTAGCGGCCTCGAAATTTCAAATGATCAGAAAAGTTAGTTAACAATCAAACTTTCTCTCTGTATTTTAGAGGACCATTGTTTGAAATAAATAAATAAAACGGGCACCTCCTGTCTTTTGTGTCAAAGGGAGAAAAATCACTCTTTTCTCTCTCTTGCAATATTAATTCGGTGAGCAACATTTTTATATGCTTCATTTTTATTCTGCTTTGGATTATGCTTTGAGGCCTCGCTCCAATGCCGGTGAGATTTCAGTTATGATTTGTAGAAGACGAAAAGTTACCATTGTCTTACAGACTGGGGTGCTGTGCTTCTAACTGTAGGATAAGTCCAGCGGAAAGTGTTAACGTGCCTTGTATTTGACGTAAATTAAATCTCGGAACAGCTGTATCCGGCTGCCATCTAGCGTACAGTAGACAATTATCAAATATAATACACACACCCAGCCGGATAATCCACCAGATGGGCTTTTATTGAGGGATTTGTTTAATGCGAATAATTTATTGAATTTTAAAGTAAGTATTTTAAACTTTTAATCCAAATGTTATTAACCCTAAAATTTCAGAATTAATCATTATATGAGCGGGAAAAGCGAACCCTCTATTCAAATAGCACATATTATTATTTCTTATTGTTCCACTTGTTCTGCATAAAAGAAACTGCGAATTATTTCAAGATGCATCATCACCATCTATTTTCTACAACTTTGACATAACAATACATCTTTTCCCTACGAGAAGCAATCAGACCATCAGTGACAAACAGCGATCAGACGCACAATCCTTATGTTTGATAAATGTGCCCCTTCCTTACTCGTAATATTTAGTTTGTGCACAGGGCACAATATCCTAAAATCCAAGCATTTAGAGACCTTAAAAGATATTTTAGCAAGGTTTTTTTGCACAGCTTAACGTGGACACACGCAAACGAATTTGCCCAACTGGTTTAATTTGAATGAAATAAGTTCAGTTCTTGCATATTGCCCTGATTAAATACTACATACAGTCGTATTGCATCCGCAGCCGCCGCTTTTGTATATGCATTGATGAAACGCTATTATTGACTATGCAACAGTGAACTTCGTCTTGTTCCCTCCCTTCCTCTCATTCTCTCTCCCCCTCTCTCTTTCCCTCTCCCTCTCCCTTTCCCACTCTCTCCCTCTCTCTCTCAATCTCTCTCTCTCTCTCTCTCTCTCGCTCTTCCCTCCCCCTCCCCTCTCTCTTTCTCTAAATAAATTCTTAGCCATGGTTTATGTTTAGTGAAAAGGTGAAACGAATAAGATTAGAGAGGACAAAGGGGAAAATCTGTAAGTGTATCATCGGGGTTTCTCCCTCCTCAGAGTGGGACGGAGCGGACACTGGAAGGGAGGCGGCCTCTCTTCTTGCAACTTGCTTGAAGTAAAGTAAGCACCTGTAACCGGCACGATCGAGAATCGTCAAAGAACGCCAGCAGGCAAGTTACAACTTCACCTTCATTGTCCTCTCTCCCACTTTGATTTTTGGCAATGCCGTTTAAAAGTAGCGCGTGGCTGACAAATCTTTCCAAATGAATCTTAAAAAAGGCTACTTATGTATTGTTTTGCTTATTGATCCGGACAAATTATTATTACTGTGTATCGCACAAGACGTTAAGGGTGAAAGCGACGGAATAGTCCCTCGCGATCGCAACATCGTTCTTCAAGGCCATTCTGGTGCGTATTTGCAAAATGAAGAGAAGTGAGGCGAATTAACTTTGAACATGTGTTCGGACTTTTACCGATGTTGGTTTTAATGTGTAGACATTCGAGCTATGTACTTCTAGCGTAACGAAGCTGAATTCAGTCTCCCTGTGTCAGTTAGTGTGAACTTGCAAGGATAAACTCGAGGGCGGCATGAAAAGCAAGTTGCGAGCCTCAGAAAGTAGCTCCTCACCTGCTCTAGTTGCCGTGTGATCACCTAATGAAAAGATCGATCGGCCAATGTTTGGCTAAGTGATAGTGTCAACAGATAAAGGAATACCAAGATGATCGACTGGCCCCGGTATACAGAGACACAATACAGACACTGCTACCAACAGCCCGAGCCCGCAGTCGTCTCTCAGTGCTCTCTCTCTCTCTCACACTCTCGCTCTCTCTCTCTCTCTCTCACTCTCTCTCTCTCTTTCTTTCTCTCTCCCTCTCTTTCCGCACGGTTCCACCTTAATTAACACAGCAGCGTGCTGTCAGAGGGCAGTGCAAAAGTACTCAGAAGAAAATGAAAATCCGGCGCCGTAAGTTAAAGAGAAATACCGGGTTCATTGCTCGGTTCGTATCGGAGAAAGAGTGGGGTTGCTGAGGCGTGGGGGGGGGGGGTGCAGGTTCTGGAGGGTGCGTTGGGGGGGGGGGGGTGCAGGGAAAACTCTTCATCGGGTCATGGAATCACTTCAGGCTGGGGAAGAGGTGGGATGAGCCGGTAACTGAGCGCCGTGCAGTCGGTACCTTTCAGGCGTTCTAACTGCAGATATTTCGGTATTCGTGGCCGTACCTAGACTGTTAATCTGTACCTGTCAGCGGACGTTCAGTTGTGTGACTTTCTTATTCTTGTACTTTTTAAAGATTCTGAGGTTAAGAGCCGCTTTTCAAGGTGCAATCAGAACCATAAAGATTCTATCCATATTCGGTTCCCGTCCTGAAAAACAGAAACAAGCACATTTCTTGTTATATTTCACATTCGTAAATTGTATATTTTTTGTGATTACAAATATTTTAAACCACAGGCCATTGCGTCGTCCTACAAATTCATTCCCTTAGCTAAAATAATTGGTATCGTCTCCTGCAGGTTTCAGATGTTACTCGAATAACCTTGAATTCAGCTCACTGAGATATTTCCAAACGCAATCTTCGAAATGTCAAATAAACACTAACTGTGATAATAATGGATATACTGCATCCAGGGAGAAGAATTTTCAGTGCAAAATTAATGCTTTTTTCCCTTCTTTTTCACCATACCCACCCACCAAGCATCTGGTTTGTAGACGTTTGTAAATCTTAAGAGAAAAAAAAGGCTGGTCTTTTAGTTAGATCTCCTCCCCCCAGTTCGGGCCGCTGACCTGTCGCATTACCCAAGGTTTTTTTTTGCCGAGCTCCCGAGGGCAAAAAAAGGAAAGAAAGAGAATTTTAACTTTTCCAGCTGTATCGAGTCAGCTACGGTGCAAAACTTTTTTCAAATGTCAACATTTCTCCTGTTTACTCATTCAAATACAAGCACGAAATGTGCGTTATTTCAAAGAAATCTGTGAATTCAGCATCTGATTTTTCACTTGCGTTGCACAGTCTAAAGGCAGCTAAAAAGCAATGGCATCAAAAACAGTCATGATATACACAGGGAGACAACTCGTAACGTCTTTCTAATTTGTGCTGTATTTTATCTGTGTCGTTCTCAGAGTATTTCGGCTTCAAAGTTGTTCGCATGAACGATGGCCCAGTTATACCGAGACTGATTTTGCCTCCAATATGCGTTGGGGCGGTTACTTTAGGCAAAATCTAAGTACAAATACGTTATGGTTCCTTGACTGTTCACTTAATATGTTTTGTTTTGTGGTCCTGCAGCTGAACGCCACTGAATTTACTCTGCAATAGGCATGGTGAACCAGTGATTAACATCATCCCATTCTGAGGTTAATTTCAGTGGCGAGCTGAATCCTACATAATTCGGTGTTTCTTTCTTGCGCCCCGTTCTTGCCTAGAAAGTTTTTTTTAAACCACAGCACCGGAATTGAAGTTTAGCGGCGACAGATTCCGAAAGATTTAGATGTTTATAGAGGTAATGCCGAGTTTCTGGATATTTTTACTTAACTGTAAACAGGCACGGAGAACTTTTGGGTCACATCGTACGTGTGATAATAACAGCCAGATGTTTAAAACACATAAAATATACACGAAGCTTCTTTTTTGCTTTTAAAAAAGCTAACTCTCCTTCTTTACGTCTCTTGAAGCGTCAAAGAGAAGAGGAGGGTCCTTTGTCCACATTCATCTCTGGCCATTCTAGGGGTGAATTTGGTGTGAAAGGGACGAGAAGGTCACTTGACATCGCCTTTTATCTACTGGCGTTTTCTCTGTGGATCATCGGATCTGAATAGACACATCTAATCGCACTTAATGGAAACTTGGCGAGAGAGCGAAAACCCGCCTTCACCTGCATTCACCGTTAGAATCAGCGCAGCTAATTGCCTCACCCTCTGCTTTAATATAATCTCAAAACAAATCGAAAGCCTTAGGAATTGGAGGGTTTCTAATTGGCTCGTAATAAACCCAAATTTTAACTCAATCCTCATTCATTGACATGTCTGGTGCTCTAAGTGAGCAAGTTTTTTTTAATGAATGCATTAGATTTATAGGATAATACCGGTCCGGATGACAAAACAGTTCAGTGTTCCAAACTTTCTGCAAATACTTTGCCACCACGAACTTCTTCGTTGGTGTCATATATACCGGTTTCTATCGGTAACCGATTTAATTCAATTAATCTTTAAAATCTGAATGAATAAAGCTTTCAGTTTTCTATTTTGCTTTCATCTTGAAGCGAGTTTATGAGAATATTTATGCGAATAAAATAGTAACATATTGCAAAACAAAAAGAGACATATTGTAGGCGGGAATGTTTACAGACATTATTATCTGTACTTTGCAGGAACAACGTTAACACACTATATTTCAGTCTCTAGGTGTGTAAATTGATCAGCACATTTAATGGCTCATTCTTATACTGAAGAAGTCGAAAACATCCAGTTCGCTACAATTTAATGCCAACATAGAGCCCCATAAAAGGCAAAAACCAAAACTGCTTTTAGCAAAGCAACGCCTTTTAAATTTGGGGTACGTGTGATGCAACTGAAACACTAAATAGATGTTAGTTGTTTTAAGAAAATAAACACACAAAAAACCAGCTCAACCTCGAACAGCAGCAGAAGACGCTTGTACATTAAAGTGATGCCGTTCTGCATTCGCAATATAGCTCCTGGAGATGAATTTAAAGTCCACACCAGAAGAAATAAAATAGATTAACTTGGCTCGGTACAATAATAAGGCTTTAAACTTCCACGAATTACCGGCGTGAAAGTTTTTTTTTCGGATGCTTGGGTATTGAAAATGCCTTTAGAACAGAAGTATTTTGGGAGTATGACATACAAATTGCTGGAGGGACTCAGCAGATCAGGCAGCATCTATGGAAATGAATACACAGTCGACGTTTCGGACCGAGACTGGAAAGGAAGGGGGAAGGTAGTCTGGAAGCTGATTACTAATTGCAAACAATGATGCTTGGACTACTTTTACAATTAGCCGGTGGTTGGGTCTTGTTGGTAGGACTGTCAGATACAGCAACGGGTAATTGCTTTATTGCTCACAAAACCGCCACCTATGTGCTAATTACGGTGGATGGGCGTATAAATAGACACCATAAATCTATTAGGGCCAAAAAAACGCTATTGACTGTTTAAGTTAAACCCTCTATTGTATTGCACATACTATTCGTAAACAATGCTCTATCATCCCACACCACGAGGTAAATCTATGCTCCGTGGAAATGTGATCGCTTTCCAGATGGGGGAAAAACTTCAAGAAATACACATATTCAAACTTTCTCTCCATTCTTTACCCGCAAATATTCACTGAACTCCGAGAGTGAGCGAAACTGTTTTCAGTTAAGTGAGTTCTGATGATAGATAATGTCAATTGTTCAAGTAAAAGTTTACAAACGTTCACCTTAACACATTAATGGTAATCTTAGCCCTTCAATCGACATTCTTCTCAGGTGTTATTTACTTTGGAGGAGGTGGTCTGTATTTCTGGTAGTGACCAGGACTTGGTTCTATAGTCGGGTACAATAACAACTCAATTCCCTTTTCTGAACGTTCATTATATTAGACGTTATTCTATATAATCTGCATTTTTACAGGATCTTAGTTTACCATCTTAGGGAGTTAAAATACCGTATTGTTAAAGCCATCTTTGCGCGGAGAGTCAGCCTGTTTGATTCAATTGTTTAGTGAGGATTAAATTGTTTATTAATGCAGGGGCACGTGTAAGAAGTTGCTTAAAATTGTTTAGATTGTATACCCAAAAAGCGTCGTGTACAAATGGAACTTCTAGACATGGAGCTGACGAGCGTGATTTGTGGGAATCAAACACTGAACAGACTCCTATTACATAGGAACGTCCGGAGAGGAGCTCGTGGAACCAGAATTTAAGTGCTTCGTTTTTAAACGTGGCTCGGTTTGTTAGGAGAAGGTTTCTCTGTTTAAGCCGCACTTCAGTTGTTTCACACTGACGTACCCGCTCAGTGCCCAGAAAGTGCTGCATTTTGGAGGCGTTGTTTCGGAATGGACTTTGAACTGAAGACGTGCGTGCTCTCTCAGGTAGACTTGAACATTCCAATGTTCCACTTCGGCGAAGAAGAGCCGGGAAGTATACCTGCCACCTGTTTACTCTTAATTCCTTAGCCCCCTGTCAAAACCGTTGTTGGTGGGAGCTTGCAATACGTATATTGGCCTTTTCCGTCGTGGCAATAGTAATCAGGCTTCATAAACTATTTCACTGGCGGGAAAACACTTCCGGACGTCCTGAAACAAGTGAAATGCAAGCCCTTTTAAAAATTAACTTCCCCATCTAATGGGGTGACGATCGGTCATAGCGCAGCGCATCTGTCCGAGGAGGTGACAGTTCTCCCCAGTTCAGCAGAAAGCGAGCGCATTCCCAAAGTGTACAACAAAGTGAGACCCAGGTACTAAATGCTCCCTCTCCCACCCAGCCTCTTTGCCCTCCCAGTGCACTGTTAGAAATCACAAAGGGCAAAATCCTTTTCTAAACTGCAAGTTATTAGGATAACAGGAGATTTATTGACATATTATTAATTCTTTTCTTTCCCAACTTAAATAATGGAAAAATATCTTGTAAAACGGGAGCCGAAGTTAATCATAAAACCTAATAATTCTTTACAAGTTACATTTTGGCCATTTCTTCATTTTTAAAGTCCAATTTATTGGCGAATAAATACAATTAACCCAATTCCCTTAAAATGTAAGCAGGCATATAATAATCAGTATTAAATCTATTCTAGTCTGTTTCTCAAAAATATATTGAACTTTACGTGCATGGACTTGTAGCTACTGTCATTGGTAAAGTTCCTAATGCCCAGTTTAGACAGAGCTGAAAGAGTGAGCAAAAAGAAACAAGACTGAACGTAATATTTAATCTATAATTCTATTACTGTAATTTTGTTTTATTCCAATAGATACGTCGCTGCAGAATTTATCACGTGACCTGTAACATGCTGAAGAATGGGCAATATTTGAATCAATATCAATTCCCCCCCCCCAGAAACCATCGAATCTCATATAACATATTTTTAATATGATAGGTACAGATTGTTGACGAATAGTGACTAGATCTGTTACTTAAAGAGATTATAAAACCAAGGTGGTCATGTGATATTGCTGATCAAATGAATCGACAGATTTTTCAATAATTTAAAATGTTTGTTTTTGTATGAAAGGCGCCAAACACATACGGCCTCCTCTGTGTGTGCATGGGATGGGGGAAGGGAAAATGTGGGAGATAGATAGCACTATCTCTACAACAGTTAGAAATCAGAAACTAATAGTTCTATGTGTGTCATTGCAGCAGAGCTAAATGATTCCTTGTTTTGAGCCCAATGCGAAAAGCCAGATCTTTTCGTGGCAACGATAGAATGGAAAAAAATCACCAGGATTCGATTTAAACATCGCCGCCCCTGTTTGAAAAATTGCTGGTTATAGCAAAGAGCCACAGTTGTTGCATAACTATCCAAATAAAGAAAACAACCTCACTGAATATTAACGATGTCAATAATATTCCTTATTAATTTGTCTCAACGTAATACATTAAGAAAGGAGACGGGCAGAAGTTAAAACATCGAAAACTTGTACACCTTGCGTGGAGGATGAGCGTTGTAGGGAGGGATGGACGGTGGTCTCAATCTATTTTGAGCTCCCTCTGGAAGCAGGGAGTAAAATTATTCCATTAGCAGGTCTTCATTGCCTTCCCACCTCATATCTCAGGTGTTTGTACAGTTCCTCCTCTGAGGTTCTCCCACACAAATGACAGGAAAGAGAGTGAGTGAGAGAGAGAGAGAGAGAGAGAGAGAGAGAGAGAGAGAGAGAGAGAGAGAGAGAGAAGAGAGAGGGAGAGAGAGAAGAGAAAATGTGCTTTCATGCTTTAGGTGAAACTGTAGGAATGTCGACAATGTCTTATTGAATTATGAAGGTGGCGGGGGAGTGTGAGGGGGTGGGCTTGGCTGGTGGGGCGGGGGTGGTGATGCCAGAAGTGGGTGGGTTGAAAAATCTCATTATTATAGGCAGAAAATTCACAATGAGAATAAAGACGTTGCGCGCCGCCAGCAACTCACGTTTGCATTTTAGTTTTCAGAGCTACACATTGCATTTTCACATACCTCACGATCGGGACTAATAACCTGCAATAAAGCAAAGTTTTTAAAAATAACTCGACTAAATATTGTTTAGAAATATTTTTCATTTAAGAATTTTGCACTTTCTACAGAAGGAAAAACAGTATTTATGGAAACACGGCGGTAATTTGAGTTATATTTGATTGAACTATTTTATTTTGCTAACTATTACAATGGTTTAAAATTTAAACTTTTTTTCTGTCACAATATGTCTGAGAACACATAATTCACATGAGATCCTCTGACAACTTTACTATAATATTATTTTACAATCCATCCTTTTGCAAATTTAGTTGAGCGAAGAATGCAAAAAGTTAAAACCTTTAAATCCCACTAGACACAATAAGGGGCAGGAGTGATGTGCAGTCTCTAGCATCCAATCGCGGCAACTTTGACATTCACGAAGAAATGAGCAGTATGCAGTCTCCTAATACTAGTCTGTCAGCATACCTGGTGAAAACAGAAGTGGCCACACAGTTTTTTTTTAGTAATATGGATGGTAAATAATTTGTCCGTTCTATTTCGAAGTCAGAGATAAAACGAGACAATGCGAATATCGTTTAGAAACCTAACATGTATGAATTTATTAACACATCTCCATCAATATCCAATTTCCCGACTGAAATGCCATTTATGTCGCTAGCTATACCTTCAATGATTTCAGTCGTCGGCTTCCACCAGGATTCCGTGATACGCAACCGGCGCCATCATATCTAATAATGTATAGTGCATAATACTGATTTTTATATTATAAGCATCAAATTCTTACTTTACATACATAATTATTATGCCCACTTTGAGCGAAGCGTCTTCCACTGTTATACTACCAGGACGAAATACACGTACACGTTCAAAACCAAATGTCACTGATTATGCAGCGGGGCTCTGTTATTAATGGTAATTGGCCATTTATGAATTATCTGCATTTCTGTCTTTACAAAGTAACTACGGTGTGACACAGATCCCTCACGAGCGCGTACTTTTCCTTGCGTTGAGATTATTGTTTCATTACGGAACTTATTTTAACGTGAGACTTCTGTACTGATTTGTGACGATCTCATACAGCGTCCATGGTTTTTACATTCCTAATGGCTTGTGGTAAACTGACCAGATGCAGCTACAGGGAATATGCATAGAACGGTTCATTTCATTCAGATTATTGTTCCATTTCCAGTATCTTATTAAAACAGAATTACCTATCTATCCATCTTTCTGATTGATAAGCAATATATGGCAAAAAGCTGAAACTAGGCTGCAGGGAGGCAGACCACGTATAAGATCGATATTTAATCCGTATCTACAACAGAATATGATTCCTTTTCACCCCGTGACACATTTTCATAAGTTAAATCCAAAGTCATAAAGATAGCTTGCACGTTTTATATGCTCGTCCCAAAGTATCTGCATTTGTAGAACGAGGATGGACGGGTCTTTGGGGAGTCCCGGAAGGGCACTCTGGCGCATGCGCACCTACAACTACCATATTAAAAATAATCAATATTTTACAGTGTAAATCTGCCTGACGGTTGGGTCACATTAAACTTCTATAGACCCGGCGTTATAATCGTTTGCTCACGTTTAGTATTTTTTTTGGCTCAGTTGTATTTATGAAGGCAAATGGTTGCTCAAACTATTCTTAATTATTTACCTTGTGAAATGGCCCATATTCGTTAGATCACGCCAGGGTCAAGTTCTACTCACGTGTCCATCTAATTAAGTGAAATACTCAGTCATTTCGGACCGAGTAATAAAAGTCCATTTTAGCCTTGGGTGCCTACTTTTGGGATTAGTGTTTAACCCAATGAAATTATTAGCACTTGGGCAAGCAACTCGGAAGGTAACCCAGCCAAATGAAATGATTCCCGGGTATATTCTTTTCTGTTATATTGTGAGTGTCTATGGTATCCCCCAGGGCTGCTTCTCCCTGCCTGCACTCTGATTTCATGTAGAAAAGCAGCCCTGAATGATGGATTACTGTGTCATTGCGGCCTGCGAAGGATTAATTTGTTTTATTGATTTCTCTTTAGGCAGAATGCCAGGATTCGCTGCTTCCCACCTTTACAGGATACTTCCAACAGTAATAGACGGTAATAGTCTAAGACAAATCAGCCCATTCTTGTAAAAATAGAACCACAAAGTCCAAATCCCCCAGTTGGCTGCAAGGATGCACCTATTCCATTGCATTCCAAGGACATTAATAAATAAGCTCCCCCTTTTTTTAACGTTATTACACGTCTTTTGTTTCTCCAAAGTTAATGAGATGAGAAGCTTGCAAGGTGCAATCTCTGCAGGCATTCTTAGTTCTGTAAGAAAATTGGAAAGTTAGAATCTTTGAAACAAGTTAATAGTTTTGAATAAACACAAGGAATTTTGCAGATGCTGGAAATCCAGAGTAACACAAGCACACACAAAATGCTGGAGGAACTCAGCAGATCAGGCAGCATCTTTGAAGAGGAATAAAGAGTCGATGTTTTGAGGGGAGGGCCGAGATGAAGGTCTTTATTCCTCTCCATTGATGCTGCCAGACCTGTTGAGTTCCTCCAGCATTTTGGATGTGTTACTAACCTTGAAAAGTTTTGCCCAGATTTTCCACACAAGAAAAACATTGGCTAGGAATACATCAATAAGGAATGGCACTTGAATATTAAAGTAAATACACATCCAGAAAAGTACTTTGTGAAAACCATTACAGCTAAAAACAAAACAATATATGCAAAATGACAATTAATGTAATCGTTCTGTTGCACTGTGCGTGTAAAAATTGAAAGTTTTGCAATACCTGTTCTCTTTTTCTGTACATAATTACTGCAAAGGCATCAACTTTGATAACTTCAACATTAAAATAGTTTAAGAACATTTTATATAACTTACAAAATCATATTTGTTTTTATTTAAAGTACCCTCTTAACTATTTAATAAAATAATTTGTGAAGAAATTAGTTTAAACATACTTTATTAATGAAGTGAAATCCCCAGTGTGAATTTTCACTTGAAATGTATTGTAAAAGTTACAAAGTGAAGAACAATAGCTTATAAAATCTGAATTAGTCAGTGCACAATATTCGTTGATGTAACCATGTATGAAGCAGTTAAGGCACTAAGACCATAAGGCCATTCAGCCCATTGAGCCTCCTCCACCATTCCATCATGGCTGATTTATTTTCCCTCTCAACTCCATTCTCCTGTCTTCTCCCCGTAACCTTTGACATCCTGACCAATCAAGAACCTATCAACCTCTGCTTTAAGTATACCCAAATTACTTGGCCTCCACAAGGATCTGTGGCAATGAATTTCACAGATCTGCCACTTTGTGGCTAAAGAAATTCCTCCTCATCTCTGTTCTAAATGGACATCACCCTATTCCAAGACTGTGTCCTCTGGTCCCAGACCCTCCCAGTATAGGAACCTTCTTCTCCACATCCACTCTATCTCGGCCATTGAATATTCAATGGGTTTCAATGAGATCTCCCCTCATTCTTCTAAACTTCAATGAGTGCAGGGTCAGAACCATCATCGTGCATTAACCCTTTCATTCCATAATCATTCTCATGAATCTCCTCTGGACCCTTTCCAATGCCAGTACATTTTTTTAGATAAGGGGCCAAAACTGTCCACAATATTCCAAGTGTGACCTGACCAATGCCTCTTAAAACTTCAGCATTATATAAGACCATAAGACCATACGATATAGGAGCAGAATTAGGTCATTTGGCCCATCGAGTCTGCACCGCCATTTCAACATGTCTGATCTATTTTTCCTCTCAGCCCCAATCTCCTGCCTTCTCCCCGTATCTCTTTGTGCCCTGACCAATCAAGAATCTATCAACCTCTGCCTTAAATATACATAAAGACTTGGTCTCCACAGCTGCCTATGGTAATGAATTCCACAGATTAACCACTCTCCCACTAAAGAAATTCCTCCTCATTTCCATTCCAAAAGGATGCCCCTCTATTCTGCGGCTGTGTCCTCTGGTCTTAGATTCTCCCATCATAGGAGACATCCTCTCCACATAAAGTCTGTCAAGGCATTTCACCATTTGATAGGTTTCAATTAGGTCACCTCTCATTCTTCTGAATTCTAGTGAATACAGACCCACAGCCATCAAACACTCTTCATATGAAAAATCTGTTCAATCCTGGAATCATTTTTGTGAACCTCCTTTCAACCCTCTCCAGTTTCAGCACATCCTTTCTAAGACAAGGGGTCCAAAACAGCTCACAATACTCCAAGTGAGGCCTCATCAGTGCTTTATAAATCTCAACATTACATCTTTGCTTTATATTCAAAATGAATGCTAACATTGCATTTCCCTTCTTTACCACTGACTCAATCTGCAAGTTATCCTCAGGCACACATTCATCCGCCAAACCATCCTACACGTAGCCTTGCTGGCAAGTGACACAGGCAGCAGACCAGAGATTGCTACACTGGAGGGCCAGCTTTTCAGCTTTCTGTCTAACTCCATTTATTCCCTCTTCAGGACCTCTTTCCTTTTCCTACCTATGTTATTGGTACTAATATGTACCACAACTTCTGGCTGTTCACCTTTCCCCTTTAGAATACTATAGCTCTGATCTGAGACATCTATGACCCTGGAACCTGGGAGGCAACATAACATCCAGGTGACTCTTATCACATCCACAGAATCTCGTGTCTACTCCTCTGTGGAATCCCCTATCACTGCTGCAGTCTTCTTCTCCCCACTTCCCTTCTGAGCCACAGAGCCATACTCAGTCCCAGAGGCTCAACTGCTGTGGCTTTCCCCTGGTAGCTTGTCCTCCTCAACAGTGTCCATAGCAGTCTGCTTATCACTGACAGTAACAGACACAGGGGTAATCTGCACTGATTGCCTATTCCCTTTCCCTCTCCTGACAGCCACCCAACTGCCTGCCTCCTGCAATTTAGGAGTGACTGCCTCCCTGTAGCTCCTATTTATCACCTCCTCATTCTCTCGTATGAGCCAGAGATCATGTAGCTGCAGCCCCAGTTCCTTAAAGTAGTCTCTAATGAGCTGCAGCTCAAAGCACTTTGTGCATGTGTAGCTATCAGTCAGTCTGGAGGTCTCCCAAGTTTCCCTCATCGCACACAAAGTACATACCACTAACTCTGGACCCACTCTCACTGCAAAGGCATTGCATGTACGGGGCACTACGGTCATATTGAAATTAACACATCGCTATTACAACTCAGGCTGCTGGAATTGGAAAGTCCTCTGTAAGGAGTTTGTATGTCCTCCCCGTGAAAGCATGGATTTTCTCCGTGTGCTCCAGTTCCTCCCTCAGTCCAAAGATATACCAGTTAGTCAGTTAATTAGTCACTGTAAATTGTCCTGTGGATTAGGCCAATGTTAAGTAGGTGGGGTGCTGGCCAATGAGGCATGTTGGGCCGGTAGGGCTGTTCCACACTCTATCTCTAAATAAACGAAAATATATTAAAATACCGATATGTCAAAGTGCTTTCTTCAGAATTCTGCTAATGCAAAAATAAAGCTGGAATACTGTACATATATTTTGGCAACAAATCAATGCAAACTGCCAAGTTCCCCAAGAATTTTTAGTTTAAATATTTCAGCTCCTGACAGTTTTTAGTATAGTAAGTATATTAAGTTTAAAGATGGAATACAAAACATTAATTACACAAGAATATATTTATATTGTACTGGTTCAGTCATATTTTAAAGTTAATGGGATTATTAATAGTTAATAATAATGGTGGTGTGGTGGTTAGCACAACGCTTTACATTACCAGCAAGCCGGCTTCAATTCCTGCTGCTGCCTGCAGAGAGTTTGTACGTTTTCCTCAGGACCACGAGGATTTCCTCCGGGTGCTCCGGTTTCCTCCCACAGTCCAAAGATGTACGGGTTGGTAGGTTAATCGGTAAGTTGTCCTGTGATTAAACTAGGGCTAAATCTGGATTTGCTGGCTGTTGTGGCTCAGTTGCTGAGCTGAAGGGTCTATTCTGTGCTGTATCTCTATATATAAATAAAATAATTAATTACATGTCAAACTTCACAGATATTAGTTGGTCCATCTGTTTAGACTAAACTAACCTTTTAAAATGCTCTAAAAAGTTCAACTGCCAACAGGGAACCTAAATAAACAATCACAAATTTTCAGTTACTTTGATCTAAAAGAAGATTCAGCGCTTTCTCAGTATAGACAGTTGAAAACAGATGCCATAAGACATCTTATTTTCATTTGGTCACCTACCTACAGGAAAGATGTAAATGAGATTGAAAGAGTGCAGAGAAAATTTACAAGGATGTTTCCGGGACTTGAGGACCTGAGTTATAAGGAAGGTTGAATAGGTTAGGGCTCATTCACTGGAGCAGAGGTTCCTAACTAGGGAACAACGGACCCCTTGCTTCATGTCCACGTACATAAAAAAGGGTTGGGAACCCCTGCACTGGAGCGTAGAAGACTGTATGAGAATGAGTGGAGATCTGATAGAGGTATACAAAATTATGAGTGGTATAGACAGGGTAAATACAAGCAGGCTTTTTCCATGGAGGTTGGGAGGGAAAACAACTGGAGGTCATGGGTTATGGGTGAAAGGTGAAATGTCAAAGGGGAACGTGAGGGGGAACTACTTCACTCAGAGGGCAGCAAGAGAGTCGAATGAGCTGCCAGTGCAAGTAGGTGCAGGGTGAGTTTCAACATTTACTACAAATTTGGATGGGTACATGGTTGGTGTTTTGTGGAGGATTATAGTCTGGGTGCAGGTCATTGGAAGTAGGCAGATTAAATGGTTTGGCACAGATTAGATGGGCTGAAGGGCCTGTTTCTGTACTGAAGTGTTCTATCGCTCAATGACTGTAAGGTCACTAATAGCTTGCAAAGAAATCGGACAAATCTATTATACATTCTCTCTCTCTCTCTCTCTCTCTCTCTCTGGCTATCCATCCCATAGGATGATGATGGTTCCTTTCAGTCTGTTAGTGGGGTGATACCTCACTCCTCAGAAAGGAGCAATGTGTGCGTGAATGGATTTTAGGTGAGTAGGGGGTTGCACAGGTCCAGACCCACCCTCTCGACATCCCCTCCTGGATCCAGCGGCATGGTGGGGTCCAAGATGGCTGGGGGAAGTTCTGTTGCAGTGAATGGCCAGACCAAGCTTCGATGCAAGGGATGCTCTTTCCGCGCTTCACAGCACGTGTTTGCTAGACCCTACGAGAGGGTTCATCCGCCCTTTGACAGGTCTTGTTTTTCATCCTGCAGGGTGTCTAGCCACCCTCCTCACCAGGCAAGCCAGTAGCAGTACCAGTAGCACTCAGATGAGTGACCTGACCAGAATTATACATTATATTATCTACAAAACATCAGTTCCTAAAACCTTAAAACCAGTTGTTTTGTTTCAAGTTTGCCACATTTCTGAGTTACTGTAAGCAGTACAACTAAATGTGCTAAATAAATTTTGAGTTCTGTTCGGGGTGAGGCCCTCCGCTGGATGGGGTTGATCATGGATGTTGTGCCTCAGCAGTCTATATGATGCACAAATGGGTACACAAGACAGGACAGTATGATATGGAGAGCAAGCTGTTGCCCATATAACAGGCTCCCCCTCTCCATGCTGCCAATGAATACAAAGGAATAGCAGAGCCTCATATAGTTTGGCACCAGTGGCATTGCAGGAGTTGCCTGTTAGTGCTGAACTCAATGTAGGGCCACCTCAGGTACTCCAGTTCCAGATTTTTCCTGAGGATTCATTCCCAAAGCCTTCCTCGTGAGTGAGTATAGCCTCAAGGCAGGGAAGGCTTAAGATCAGAGATTTTCTTCTTCTGGATGAGCTGCCAACCATGGACGAAGAGCCCTATCTGCCTAAAGCGACTGGTTTTCAGACGCCAGTAACCTACCTTTGCCCCTTCTCCTGTCAGTAGAAACAGTTCAGTTGGGTTTAGTAGCTAAGCCACACATGAAGGTCAGGAGCTGAACTTGTTTGTCAGAGGCTGTTCGAGAGCATTTAGTAGGTAGTGGGAGTTTATCCCTATTAACTTCCCTGGCTGCGACAACCTTAAGGAACTGCTGTTTTATGATTTGTGGGCAATATATAATACAGAGCCAAAACCAAGTGTAATATTAAAAAAAATACTGTATTTGTAGTACTTTATACTTTATAGTCGCCAAACAATTGGTACTAGAACGTACAATCACCACAGCAATATTTGATTCTGCGCTTCGCAGTCCCTGGATTACAAATATTAAATATTAAAAATAGTTAAAATGAGTAAATATTAAAAATTTAAATTATAAATCATAAATAGAAAATAGAAAAATGGGAAGTAAGGTAGTGCAAAAAAACTGAGATGCAGGTCCGGATATTTGGAGGGTACGGCCCAGATCCGGGTCAGGATCCGTTCAGCAGTCTTATCACAGTTGGAAAGAAGCTGTTCCCAAATCTGGCTGTACAAGTCTTCAAGCTCCTGAACCTTCTCCCGGAGGGAAGAGGGACTAAAGGTATGTTGGCTGGGTGGGTCGTGTCCTTGATTATCCCGGCAGCACTGCTCCAACAGCGTGCGGTGTAAAGTGAGTCCACGGATGGAAGATTGGTTTGTGTGATGTGCTGCGCCGTGTTCACGATCTTCTGCAGCTTTTTCCGGTCTTGGACAGGACTACTTCCATACCAGGTTGTGATGCACCCTAGAAGAATGCTTTCTATGGTGCATCTATAAAAATTAGTGAGGGTTTTAGGGGACAGGCCAAATTTCTTTAGTTTTCTCAGGAAGTAAAGGCACTAGTGGGCCTTCTTGGCAGTGAACTCTGCTTGGTTGGACCAAGTCAGGTCATTTGTGATATTGACAGGTCTTTCAATTTGTTCAATGGTTTCTTTCGGCCTTCCTCCTTTTTGGCATCAAGTGAAAAGGCAGCGTCTCAGAGGCCCTATTTGTCTATGCTGTGAAGTGGCCACTTTATTAGGTACACCTGTACACCTCCTCATTGATGCAAATATCTATTAAACCAACATATGGAAGCAACTCAATGCATGCAGACATGGTGTGTTTTTGTTCAGACCAAACATCAGAATGAGAAGAAATGTGATCTAAGTGACTTTGACCATGGAATGATTGTTGATGCCAGACGGGGTGGTTTGAGTATCTCAGAAACTGCTGATCTCCTGGATTTTCAAGCTTATCAGTCTCTAGTGTTTACAGTAAGTGGTGAGAAAAGCAAAAAAAAAATCCAGTGGGTAACAGTTCTGTGGGCAAAAATGCCTTGTTAATAGGAGAGGTCAGAGGAGAATGGCCTGACAGGTTCAAGCTGACAGGAAGGCAACAGTAACTCGAATAACCTCACGCTACAACAATGGTGTGCAGAACAGCATCTTTGAATGCGCAGCCTTGAAGTGGACGGGCTACAGCAGCAGAAGACCATGAACATACACAGTGACCACTTTATTAGGTACAATGAGGTAACTAATAAAACGCTACTGCATGTAGATATATTATTTCATCAATTTTTTGATCATTACTGTAGGTTTAATCATGCATTTAAAATAAATATTATATTAACTCATATCAACAAACCTGATATAGAGTAAAATCAGAAACTATAAAACTCTTAGAATTTTGAGAAGAAACTGTTGTTTACATCAAACAGAGAATAATAAAAGAGAATTGGAAATGAAGTTGGACATAATTATTGATTTTGATTAGTATTTGATTGCCAATACTTGTATTGTGTTTTAATTCCATTAATCACATCTAAACCACAAATTATTGTATAGATAATTAGAGTCATAGTTATAGCATGGTCCAGCACAGAAACAGGCCCTTTTGTGGAGATAATTACTTAAATTAGGAGCCTGGAATCTGATTGAACAGTAATATTAAAATTGATTGGTTTGCAGTTGGTCAAACTGAATTTCAGTTGTATCTTCTTATAACTTCACTTGACCCATCACTGAACTGTTCCCACAACCTATGGACTCAATTTCAAAGACTCTTCATCACAAGCTCTTGATATTTTTGCTTAGTTATTCATTATTATTATTAGTATTTCTTTCTTTCATTCTTTCTTTTCCTTGTATTTGCAGAGTTTGTTGAACTTTGCACTTTGGTTGTTTGTCTGTCCTGTGGGGTGTGGTCATACACTGATTTTTTATTGATTGAGATTGAACATGGAATAGGCCCTTCCAAACCCACGTTCCATGATTTAACCCTGGTCTAATCACAGGACAATCTACAACGATCAATTAGCCTACTAACTGATTCTATTGTGTCTCTTGTATTTACTGTGAATGCCCACAAGAAAATGAATCTCAGGGTTGTATATGGTGACATCTATGTACTTTGAACTTTGAACTTTTCTATTCTTTCTTTCTTATGATTAAGTGATGAATAGTTTTTCATAGTACTAAGTACTAATTCTTCGTCATGGAGTATTGTACAAAACACCCAATCTCATACGAAAATACTGGTCTGCGACATTCAGATATATTTGTTAGATACTTGCTGTTGGTCTATTGAAGAGTTAGTTTACTGTACCAAACCATTTTCTCTTTCCACTTAAATAGCTTGTAAGCTTGAGTCATTGCTGGACATGAAGAGTGCAATATTCAGATTTATGAAAGTGTAAGGATATTGATCCAAGAATATGCTGACCGATCTTAGACCATAAGACATAGGAGCAGAATGAGGCCATTCAGCCCATTGAGTCTGCTCCACCATTCTATCATGGCTAATCCCGGATCCCACCCAACCCCATAACATCTGCCTTCTTGCCATATCCTTTGATGCCCTGACCATCAGGAAACAATCAACCTCTGCCTTAAATATACGCACCGACTTGGCCTCCACCACAGTCTGTGGCAGAGCATTCCACAGATTCACTACTCTCTGGCAAAAAAAATTTCTCCTTACCTCTGTTCTAAAGTGTCACCTCTCATTTTTGAGGCTGTGCCTTCTAGTTCTGGATACCTCCACTACAGGAAACATCTTCTCCGCATCCACCTTATTTAGTCCTTTCAACATTCGGTAGGTTTCAACGAGATTCCGCCCCACACGCCCAGTCCCCCCGTTTTTCTAAATTCCAGTGAGTACAGACCCAAAGCTGCCAAAACACTCCTCATATGTTAACCCCTTCATTCCCGGAATCATCATCTTCATTTAATGTCAATGGAAATACGTTTTGTTATCTTTGGAAGATGATTTGGCATCAAAATTTTTATTTTTCTATTTTACTTATGAAGTTTTCTATGGACACTTGACAGGTGTTTTATCTGTTTCATTTCTAAGAATGTTAGTGATTAATGACTCGGCAGTGGACAGTTCTAAGCCTGACTGTGAGGGGAGGAGAGTTGGCGTGGGGCTCACAACCTCATCCTGTAAAATCCCAGAGCTGCAGAAATGCCAACAGAGGCTCCAAAGTCCTCGTCCCTGGGAGAGGAAAGACACCACCAACAAGAAGGACTACAACTGGAGACAGTGTAAAAGAGCGGCCGGGACAGAGCACCCTGGTGAGCTGCTGTTGGAGACCTATGCCCCTGTAGGGGTGACGGGTTTAAGAAGAGGAAGATGGGATTAAAAACAGCTGTGACTGGATAATACTTTCCCTACTATATTTTACTTCATATAGTACTTACTTTCCTAACAGAGAAGTTCTAACCTTTATGATCACCTTGCAGTATTTCATATTTGATCAGTAAAAGGGAAGCACTCAACCTGTTTCGAAGACCCTTGTAATGATTAAACCCTGGGAGATTGGCATCAGGTTCCAAGGTCACTTGTTCTCAGAATCTCCCTCTCTCTCACTATGAATGGACACTGCACAGATACATTTTCAAATCACAAACAAGGGAGAATCTGCAGGCGCTGGAAATCCAAGCAACACACACAAAATGCTGGAGGAACTCAGCAGGCCAGGCAGCATCTCTGGGAAAAAAAGTACAGATGATGTTTCAGGCCGAGACCCTTTGGCTTTAATTTTCAAATCATCTTCTTTATTGCATTTACCAAGGACATTGTAATATTTTGGTTCCTTGAGGTTGTTATGGCCATGGGAGGTAGTGGGGATAAGCTCCCTCTACCGATTAAATGCTCCCAATGGCGTGCATCTCAAATAACCTCTGACGACCAAGACTAGCTCCTGGCCTTCATGTGTGGCTTAGCTACTAAGCCCGGTGGAACTAGTTCTACTGTCAGGAGAAGGGGCAAGGGCAGGTTACTGGCACCTTAACACCAGTCACTTCGAGCAGATGGAGGTTGTCAGCCGTGGTTGGCAGCTCATCTATGAGAAGGCAAAACTTTGATTTCACCTTCTGCTGTCTTGTGGCTAATAACTGCTCATGGGGAAGGTTTCAGGAGTAAATCCCAAGGAAAAATAAGGAGCTGGAGTCCGTAAAGCAGTCCTACATTGAGTGAATGATGACCGGCAACTCCTGCGATTCCACTGGTGCCAAACTATATCAGTCTCTGCCGTTCCTTTGGATTCATTAGCTGCGTGGAGAGGGGGTGCTTGCTACATGGGCAACAGCTTGCTCTGCATATCAGCATGCCCTGGCTTGCGTGCAACGTAGACAGTCAGGGTGCAATACCCATGGTCAACCCCGATTGGCGGAGGGCCCTCCTAATATTTCTCAGATTGACACTGAATTTGAGAAATTATAAATATTAACTTCATTTATGAGACTACATTCTACTAGGAGGTATTTTAGAACAGTTATATCCACGCATTAGTAATCATGATGGCACTCAGACCAAATGTTCTGCAGGAAGCAGAAGCGATCGCATCCCTTGCTGGTGAAAAAAAGTGTTATAAACCGAGTTGCTTAACAGCATAAGATTCAGGAAACTTGACAGAATATTTTGCTTCTGAATAAGGAATGAGATGTGTATCTTGGCTGTAAAATGGGGGCAGTTCCTATAATACGTACAGTACTGTGCAATGGTCTTAGGCACATATATATAACTAGGGAGCCTTAGACCTTTGCACTGTACTGTAGTAATTCTCTGCATTACACTGTACTGCTGCCGAGAAAATAACAAATTGTATGACATGTGTGAGTGACGATAAACCTGATTCTCATATGGGTCTCTACTGTGGACTGAGAGTGGCAAGGGGGAAGGGAGAGGGGAATCATGGTTGGCAATAGGGGTAAGGGAGAGAGGAGGGAGCGGGAAGCACCAGAGATATATGCTGTAATAATTAATAACCAATTGTTTGGAATCAAACGACCTTGTCTGGTGTCTCAGAGCTGGTTGTGTCTGCACCCGTGCCATGCCCCCACCCTAGCATGCCTTCTCTGCCACCTGTCCCACACCCCTCCTGCAGCGCTCCGCCCTTGCCATTCCCATCATCCTTTACTCTCGCCAGATTTACAAACTTGCTCTCTGATCCACGTCGACAAGTACCCTGCAAAGGTCTTGGGTACTCTCACTATATATATGACCCTAAGAATTTTGCACAGTACTGTATGTTATGCACCAGGCTGGTTTACTCATAAGCAGAATATTTTAATTCATTGAGTACTAGCTTTCACCACTAACTCTTTTATGAATTTAAAATAATTGACCACCTTTGTTCAGAAATATCAACTTAACTCAGATTACATGTATTTACAGGGCATGACTATGCTTTAGTCTTTACTGAACAATTGACAAAAAACAACTCCTTTCTCATAACAATCAAGAACAAATCACTCAGAGATGCACAATGACAACATCTTTAATGTGACAAAGTTCTTCTTCACAACATTTTTATGCTCCCATTTTCCAGTAGTCCTTTTCCCACCATTACATGATGACAGCTGCTAAAGATTCCTTAAGCAGTGTGGCATTCTCCCATCATCCATCGTTTCTCACTTTAGTTTATTTAGATATACAACATGGCAACAGGATTATTGAGTCCACGCTGCCCAATCACACCCATGTGACCAATTAACCTAATAATCCGTATGTCTTTTAGAATATGGGAGGAAATCAGAGGACCCAAAGGAAACCCACGTGGTCACGGGGAAAATGTGCAAACCCTGTACAGACAGTGGCGGGAACTGAACTCACATCACTGGTGCTGTAGTAGCAGTACACTAACTGTTGCGATAACATGCTGTCCCGATTTTTTTCCATTTTTTATCATCCCTTTTATTAGTCTCTCTTCTTGTAATGGATTGTATAAATCTCAAGTTCCTAACTGCTATACAGAGTGCAGCGTAGGTTCACGAGGTTAATTCTCGGGATGGCGGGACTGTCAAATGTTGAAAGATTGGAGCGACTGGGCTTGTATACACTGGAATTTAGAAGGATGAGAGGGGATCTGATTGAAACATATAAGATTATTAAGGGATTGGACGTGCTAGAGGCAGGAAACATGTTCCCGATGTTGGGGGAGTCCAGAACCAGAGGTCATAGTTTAAGAATAAGGGGTAGACCATTTAGAATGGAGTTGAGGAAAAACTTTTTCACACAGAGGGTTGTGGTTCTGTGGAATGCTCTGTCTCAGAAGGCAGTGGAGGCCAATTCGCTAGATTCTTTCAAGAAAGAGTTAGATACAGCTCTTAAAGATAGTGGAGTCAAGGGATATGGAGAGAAGGCAGGAACAGGGTACTGATTGTGGATGATCAGCCATGATCACAGTGAATGGCGGTGCTGGCTCAAAGGGCTGAATGGCCTACTCCTGCACCTATTGTCTATTGTCTACATCTCACTATTTTTACATTTTTCTGTTTAATACTTCCCTTATTTTTTTCCTTTCTGTAGGTCTCTAAGACCACTGGATTTCCACTTTTACACATTCATGCAAGTTTTTTGTTTTAGTCTTAATTGTTGACCATGGTTCTTTGTCTTAGAGTCACGTGGTTGCCTCTGTCCTTTACTTGTAATTCTGTATAAGGCTCTGAATGATCTAGCTCCTCTGTATAGTTTGGAATGCCAATCCCCTTACATCCCTAATCGTAATCTTAGATTCCTGAATACTGGTTTGCTTGGTGTTCCGAGACCCAAGCATGTAAGCACTGATGATACAGCCTCTTGCTCTAAAGCACCAAAAATCTGGAATATTCTCCCGACTGTGGAACATTTCAAAACACTTCTAGAAGCCTACTTTTTAATTTTGTCTAATTATAGGATTACTGTTGATTATGTTTATATAATTAGCTAATGTTACTTATTGATTGATTTATTGAGAAACAGTGCAGAGTAGGCCCTTCCAACCTTTGAAACCGCGCCACCCAGCAACCCCTGATGTAACCCCGGCCTAATCACGGGATGATTTACAATGACCAATTAACCTGATAACCGGTATGTCTTTGGACTGTGGTAGGAAACCGGAGCACCCAGAGGAAACCCACACTGTGACAGGGAGAACGTGCAAACTCCTTACAGACGGCAGAGGGAATTGAACCCTGATTGTCCGTAACATAAAGCATTGTGCTAACCACTACACTACTGTACCAACATAAATATTTGATTATATTTTATTCTATATAATGTTTGTCTTTACTTATGATTTTAAATTTTGTTTAATCATTTTATGACTATATTAATTTATATTTACAATCTATGTAAAGCACTTTGATGCTACAACTTAATGTATGACAGGTGCTATATAAATAAAGTTATTGTTATTATTATTATTATCCAGCAACACAACAGTGATATGAGTCCTTCAGGGCATGTTGTGCCTGTTCCAGCTTGTGCTAATTTCCTACGTTTGGCCCAGATCCCCTTAAGCTCCACCCCCACCCCCCCCATGTATCTATCCAAGCTCTTCTTAATGACTCACCTCAACCACTTCCACTGGCATCTCATTCCAAGCACTCACCACTCTCTGTGCAAAAAACAAAACTTCCCCTAAGGTCCCTTTCAAATCTTTTCCCCTCTCATCTTAAATTTATGACCCTTAGATTTGGACCGTGTGAGCATGTGGCCAAGTGGTTAAGGCATTGGACTAGCTACCTGAAGGTCGTGAGTTCGAAGCCCAGCCGAGGGAATGAGCAAGTGTCCTTGAGCAAGGCACTTAATCACACATTGCTCTGCAACGACACCGGTGCCAAGCTGTATGGGTCCTAGTGCCCTTCCCTTGGACAACATTGGTGTTGTGGAGAGGGGAGACTTGCAGCATGGGCAACTGCTGGTCTTCCATACAACCTTGCCCAGGTTGTGAGTGAAGAATTTCCAGGTGCAGATCCATGGTCTCGCAAGACTAACGGATGCCTTTTAGATTTGGATCCCTTGTCTTTGGGGAAAAGACTGTTAGCATCCACCTTATCACAACTTTAAATACTTAATAAGGTCACCCTGCATTCTCCTACATCCCATGAAATAAAGGCCTAGCCTATGATAAAGTGGATGGTAACAGTCTTCTCACCAATGTTTAAAATTGACTCTCTATAACTTGGGCCCTCTTGTCATGGCAACATCCTCATAAATCTTACCTGCACTTTTCCCAGTTTAATCACCTCTTCCCTGTAACAGAGCAATCAAAATTGTCACAGTAGTTAAAAAGGCAACAGGCTCTCCTCACTTATCAGTACCTCCGGCATGCCTGTAGCATGCCATATCCTGAAATTTTGAACTTTTACCAGATTACTGTTGTACAAATGATTCATTAACCTGTTTAAAAAGTAAGGAAGTGAAACTGCTGCACTTTAACCACTCTCCTTAATTAATTTATCATCCCTTGATTGGACATGGCATCAAAGGCCGGGAACTGGGGTTGAGGAGGAGAAAAAAAAGAACCAGCCATGATTGAATGGTGGAGCACACTCGATGGGCTAAATAGCCTAATTCTGCTCCTACGACTTCTGGTCTTAACAATTTGCCCCAAATCAAAAACAACACATGCTCACAATGCTGGAGGAATTCACCAGGCCAGACATTATTTATGGAAATGCAGAAACAGTTGGTGTTTTGGGCCAAGACCCTTCATCAGGACCTGATGAAAGCCTTGAAACATTGACCATTTATTTGCGTAGATGCTACTGGACCTGCTGAGTTCTTGCAGCAGTTTGTGTATATTACTCTGGATTACCAGCATCTCTTGTGTTCCAAATCAAAAATGTTTTTAGGTATTTACTGAGATACAGTGTGGAACAAGTCCTTCTGTCCCTTTGAGCCATGCTGCCCAGCAATCCCCTGATCTAATCCTATTTGTCCCCAATCACAGGACAATTCACAATGACCAATTAACCTCCAAACCAGCATGTCTATGGAATGTTGGAGGAAACTGGAGCACCCAGAGGAAACCTACATAGTCACGGTGAGACTGTACTAATTCTTTACAGGCAGCAGCAAGAGTTGAAACCGGGTGGCTGTGCCGACCACTACACTACCATGCCGCCCTAAATTCTGAGGCCAGTGACAAGAATTAGTGAGTGATAAGAATTTTGTTATATGTAAATTTGGTCATGGACTTTCTTTCATTTTTCTATTCATCAACTACTTTAAATGTCTTCCACAGGAGCTTGGGGCCTATTTGAACAGGGAAATCAATTACTTCCTGCCTTAACCAGTCAAATTCATAGATTGTTAATTGGCAGTGAATAATTAATAAAGCATATGAAACAGGAAGAGTGAACAAAAGTGTTAAATTTAATGTTGCATGAAGTACAGAGATCAGAATCAAGCTTATTATCACTGGCATGTGTCGTGAAATTTGTTAACTTAGCAGCAGCAGTTCAATGCAATACATAATCTAGAAGAAAAAAATAGTAACAATAAATAAATATGTAAATCAATTATAGTATACATATATTGAATAGATTAAAAATCGTGCAAAAACAGAAATAATATATAATAAAGTGAGGTAGTGTTCGAGGGTTCAAGGGTTCAAACAGGGTAAAGAAGTGACTGAAACAAATTTAATGAAGGATATTAATTTTTTCCATATTTTCAAGAATTAATATGTGACAAAATAAGATTCCATTGCAATTTAAAGAGGTAGAAAGATATTTTAGCATTAACCAGGTCATGTCAACCTATACTAAAATGATAATACAAGTTGAATGGCCAGGCAGTAAAACTTTCCTGCCAAGTTTTGGTCTCTTACGTAATTGAAGTACTGTACCAATGTTTCACACCACTTTATTGTTCCTGATTGAGAATTTAACAAATTCAGTCTCTGGAAGTTACCGGCCAGTTTACACTGTAATAGCACTGAGCGACATCAGTCTCCCAACACCCTAGTGTTTAATTAAGCACAGAATAAACATGGCATCTTGCAATTCACTCCCTTTATCTTGTATAAACTGGCAGCTTATTTGTTTTAATAGATAATAGAAGTACTCAACAAATCAAGCAGCATCTGTGATGAAAACAGATTCAGATGTAGATTTCTTTTTCCCGTGTAATTCAACCAGGGTCAATGATCAGGACAGCAACCTCCCATCAGAACTCTCCTGCAGTTTAATTATTTTAAAGGCACCAAATAATTTGTGAAATATATTGTGGGTATTTCTTAACAGAAACTGGTATCTCGGTACTTTGGAGCTTCAGTTAGTTTACTGGTAAAGTCACATGTGGAATGGCTATCACCTTTCAGTCAAATTGATTTGTTTTATCTCACTTTTTCATGCTGTTCCACTGATGATCATCGACTTTCACTTGGTCTTTCTGTGAGATCACTGAACTACTGATGCTTTATTTATTCATTTAGAGATACCACATGGAATGGGCCCTTCTGACCCTTTGACCAGGAGCCCCCCCTCGACTCAACTCTAGCAATTTACAATGACCAATTAACCCAATAACTGGTCTATGGGCTGTGGGAAGAAACCAGAGCACTCGGAAGAAACCCACGTGTTCCACGGGGAGGACGTACGGACTCCTTACAGACAATGCTAGGATTGAACTCCATACCCCAAAAACCCTAATGGTCATTGCATCGCACTAACCACTACACTACCATGGTGCCACACTCACTTTGTTCGAAAGGACTGAACTCTGAATGCAAAGTGCACAGAATACAAAACGGTCATTGTTTCCTTGAATTAGAACTCTTTGTGGATGTTGCTTTGTTTGTGACTGTTCCTTTGAAGTGATAAGTTCTTGGCAGCTTTTTAATTTTCCTGTTGAAAGTTATAGACATGCAAAAGTATCTTTCTTCCCTGCTTTGTTTTTTCTCACCTAATCCGCGACACTGCACAACTCCTCTGCCATACCGATTGTTTCCAATTTCCTGGCACTATCTGACTCACCTTCTCCAAGTATGTCTAATCCCTCTGTACAAGGAATATTTATGTTACAGTCTACTCAGGTTTACTTCCAACACTTTTCCTTGTATATATTACGGTAGTGTAACGGTTAGTGTAATGCTATTCCAGCTCTGGGTGTTAGAGTTTGGAGTTCAATTCCAGCGTCCTCTGTAAAGAGCCTGTAGTCCTCTCCATGAAAATACGTCGGTTTCCTCTGGGTGCTCTGGTTTCCTCCCACAGTCCAAAGTCATACCGGTTAGTAAATAAATTGATCATTGTAAATTGCTCTATGATTAGATTACAGTTAATCAGGGTTGTGGGTTGCTGAAGGGGTGTGGCTCAAAAGACTTTCTTCACATTGTATTACTAAATAAAATAGATAACAGACAATAGACAATGGACAATAGGTGCAGGAGTAGGCCATTCAGCCCTTTGAGCCAGCCCGCCATTCACTGTGATCATGGCTGATCATCCACTATCAGTATCCAGTTCCTGCCTTATCCCTGTAATCTTTGATTCCGCTATCTTTAAGAGCTCTATCCATCTCTTTCTTGAAAGCATCCAGAGACTTGGCCTCCACAGCCTTCTGGGGCAGAGCATTCCATACATCCACCACTCTCTGGGTGAAAAAGTTTTTCCTCAACTCCATCCTAAATGGCCTACCCCTTATTCTTAAACTGTGGCCTCTGGTTCTGGACTCACCCATCAGCGGGAACATGCTTCCTGCCTCCAGCGTGTCCAATCCCTTAATAACCTTATATGTTTCAATAAGATCCCCTCTCAGCCTTCTAAATTCCAGTGTATACAAGCCCAATTGCTCCAATCTTTCGACATATGACAGTCCTGCCATCCCGGGAATTAACCTTGTGAACCTACGCTGCACTCCCTCAATAGCAAGAATGTCCTTCCTCAAACTTGGAGACCAAAACTGCACACAGTACTCCAGGTGTGGTCTCACCAGGGCCCTGTACAGCTGCAGAAGGACCTCTTTGCTCTTATACTCAATTCCCCTTGTTATGAAGGCCAGCATGCCATTAGCTTTCTTCACTGCCTGCTGTACTTGCATGCTTGCTTTCAGTGACTGATGTACAAGAACACCTAGATCTCGTTGTACTTCCCCTTGTCCTAACTTGACTCCATTTAGATAATAATCTGCCTTCTTGTTCGATAAATTGATAAATATTCAAATAAATTGCTGCTGCTCCCTTGATCTTTATAGAACTTGACAAAACTATTTAATTTTGCTGCCAATTGGAACTTGCTGTCACTTTCATACGGGTCATCTTTAACTCACCCCTTTCTTTTCCTGTTTATCTCCATCTCAGAGGAAAAGTCTGTGACCAATATCCGTACAAAGCCTACAGATTTTTTCCAGCTATCCTGATTGTACCTTCATCCAGATAACCCTATTTCCTGTAAAGACTCCAATCATTTCTTCTAATTACCCTATCTTTGCTCTGATGTTAGAGTGAATGATCTCAGGAATGCAAGAGTTAATGTATGAGGAGCTTTTCATGGCTCTGGGCCTGTACTCGCTGGAATTTAGAAGAATGAGAGGGAATCTCATTGAAACTTTTGCACTTTGAATTTTGATACCTATCGGATATTCAAAGGTCTGGATAGATTTGAACATAGAAAGGAGGTTTCCTATAGTGGATGAGTCTTGGACCAGAGGTCACAGCCTCAGAATAGAGGAATGTCCATTTATAACAGAGATGACAAGGAATTTATTTAGCTACAGGGGGTTCCATCTGTGGAATTCAATGCCACAGACGGCTGTGGAGGCCAAGTTATTGGGTGTATTTAAAGCAGAGGTTGATACGTTCTTGATTAGTCAGGGCATCAAAGGTTATGGGGAGAAGGCAGGAGAAAGGGGTTGGGAGGGGTTCTATGGTCTTTTCACACCAGTATCTATGGGACGTCTCACTGGGATTCCCTGGTTTGCTCTTCATCCACCATTCACACCTCTCTTCATGGCTTTCAGTCATGCAACTCCAGCAGATGCAATATGCCGTCTTTCACATATCCACTTCTGCAACCATCGCCCTTCATCATCGTTATATGCCGTGTCTTTTAACATGGGCGACCATTGTCTTTGACCATGATTATTCTTGGCAAATTTTTCTACAGAAGTGATTTGCCATTGCCTTCTTCAGTACAGTATCTTTACAGAACAGGTGGCCCCATCCACTATCAATACTCTTCAGAGATTGTCTGCCTGGCGTAAGTGGTCACATAACCGGGACTTGTGATATGTACCAGCTGCTCATACGACTATCCACTACCTGCTCTCATGGCTTCACGTGACCCTGCTCGGGGGGGAGGGGGGAGAACAATGCAGGTGCTACACCTTGCTCATGGGTGACCTGCAGCCTAGTGGAGAGAAGAAGCACCTTACACCTCCTTTGGTAGAGATGAATCTCCACCCTGCCACCCTCTTTGTCTTTATCCAACTTTATCCAGTACCTTACTCAAGATCTCACTGAGATTTATTTGATCTGAATTGGCTACTGCTGCTATTTTCCTGTATATATTGATGTTTTGATTTACTTTGAACTCTAACACATTGGAAAAAATGTCCCCACTGACACACTTAAATTTCCCTCCTTTTGGTGACCGACCCAAAGAGTTTCTCTAGCAGTTTGTTTCTCCTTGCTCCAGGTACCAGTATCTGTCGTCTCTCATGTCCCCTATCTCCAATTCAAATTCAGATTTATCATATGTACATTGAAACATACCGAGAGATATGTCAACAACCAAAAATAAAAACCGCGAGGGTGTGCTGGGGGAAGCACGCAAATATCGCCACACATTCGTGTCAACATCGCATACCCACAATGCTTAGCAGAACAACACAGAACACAACATGCAACAAAACAACAACAGCAAAACAAGTTCCGTTCCTCCCTCCCATTCACCCACACTTAAGGAAATTCCTCCAACTCCAGAACAGGGCACCGGGCATCTAATCTCTAGTCTACGGGCCTTCAGTTATTGCCTTCCAGTCTAACTGATGATAGGAGTCTGAATTCCAGGCTTGAACACTGACTGGCTTGTGTACCTCTTCGTGCTTTCAGCTTACCGAACATCTGATCTCAGGAATGGACTGACATCCACAGATGTCCTTCATCACGTGTCCACATCGCTAATCTTCAAGGGCCAAGCAGAGGCCTCATCTACAGATATCTCCTGTCTCCATGTCCATATCGCTAGCCTTGTCTCTGGATGTCCTTAGTCACTTGTCCACATTGCTGGCCTTCGAAGTCCAATCAGAGGGCTTGTCTCTGGATGTCCACATTGCTGGCCTTCAAGGACCAATCAGAGGGCTCATCTCCACCTGTCCACATCTCTATCCGTATTATTTTAGATTATCTCACTGTTCTCTCATGTCCAACTCTAACTGTAAGAACTAGTAATGACTGCAAGAAATAGGAAAGGAGGTAGGTCATATGGCTCAATGAATCTGCTTTCCACTCAGTGAGAACATGAAGACTACTTCTAGATAAACAGTTTCCTTGCCTGCTGATTTATACCATAATATTCATTTCCTGGCTTGCTTTCGTGGCAAGAAATCTAATAATCAAAACCTTGAAAATAACCCCGAGACTACTTAAGACCATAAACCCATGAGACCATAAGACTTAAGAGCAGAATGAGGTCATTCAGTCCATTGAATGTACTCTGCCTTTCCAATATGGCTGATTTATTATTCCTTGCTACCTTACTTAGGTAGAAACAGATTGTTTAATATTTAGTCTGTCCTTCCTTCAAAAATAAAAAATAAATATGATTGATGAAATAATCTCTCATTCTTCTCAGTGCAGATAATATAACCTTTTCTACTGGATACCCACACATAATTCAATACCCTGAGCCCCGGAATCAATCTAATGAATCTTTACTGCACTCACTATAAGAAATGTACTCTCAGTTGTCACTTCAGTAGTTACCTCCTGTATCTAATCAAATGGCTTCTTTAGCATGTTTGTGATCTTCTGCTGCTGTAGCCCATCCACTTCAAGGTTCAACGTGTTGTGCATTCAGAGATGCTCTTCTGCACACCGCTGTTGTAACATGTGGTTATTTGAGTTACTGTTGCCTTCCTGTCAGCTTGAACCATTCTGGCCATCCTCCTCTGATCTCTCTCATTAACAAGGTGTTTTCATCCATAGAAGTCCTGCTCACTGAATGTTTTCTATTTTGTTTTTCTCACCATTCTCTGTAAACTCTTGAGACTGTTGTGCGTGGAAGTCCCAGGAGATCTGCAGTTCCTGAGATACTCAAACCACCCTGTTTGACACCAACAATCATTCCATGGTCAAAGTCACTTAGAGCACATTTCTTTCCCATTCTGATGTTTGGTTTGAGCAACAACTGAACCTCTTGACCATGTCTGCATGCTTTTATGCCTTGAGACATTGCCACATGATTGACTGATTAGATATTTGCATGAACGAGCTGGAGCACTGGTGTACCTAATAAAGTGGGCACTGAGTGTATATCTTTTGGGTAAAGAGACTAAAGTTGCATGCAGTATCCAGGCATGCCCTCACTTAGCCAAATATAATTGCAATAAGATTTCATTTTGCTGGCAGTACTTATTCTCAGGTATCTCATTTCACAGCTTCTCCCCAATTGACCAAGTCCTCATGATCAGGTTCCTCTAACCAGCTCTATCATTGCCCTCACAATCAATTTCTTAACCATAACTTTCCTTGCTCTAGATCCTCTGAAACTTTTATTGGCAATCTTCCTTTTCCATTGGCATGCCTCCTCTTTCATAGGCACTCTTCCTCTTCCATGACCGAAAGGAAAGTTGTCTGAAGTCACAAACTTTGCCCTGATATGTCAAGTTGGCGCCCTCTATTTGCACAGGAGTTTAGAAGGAACTCTGTCTTCAAAAACCGAAATCACCATTTTGACATTTCTCAGTGAAATTAATGACTTTAGATAATCTTCCTTTCTAAACTGTAACTGTAACATCTGTGCATAATTTGACATATTCATCCAAAAGTGCATGGAAATTATTTTGGTAGCAGTGAATTATAAGACCTCTGTAAGGATTCCCTGTGGAATTGTGGGTTTCCTTCAGGTTCTCTGGTTTCCACAAAGACGTACTGGTTGGTAGATTAATCAGTCGTTGTAAGTTGTCCCATGATTAGGGCTAGGGTTAAATCGGGGTTTGCTGGGAAGGGCATATTCTGTGCTGTATCCCAATAAATAAATACATACAAACTTCAGTGTGCCTAGGTAAAAAAGCAAACACAGATTTTCATTATTTTGTGCCAAACATCATCTCCACATCAACTCTATCTAGGACTTTCAATATTTGATATGTTTCGGTGAGAACCCCCTAATACTTCTAAGTTCCAGCAAGTACATGCACAGAGCCATCAAAACACTGCTCATATGTTAACCCTTTCATTCCTGGAACCATTCTTGTGAACTCCCGCTGGCCTGCAAAATCTAAAGGGGCACAAAACTGCTCACAATAGTCCAAATGTAGTCTGACCAATGCCTTTTCAAGTCTCAGCATTACATCCTTGCTTTTATGTACTACTTGTCTGGCTGGGCGGTTTGATTTTTGTTGCTGCCATAAGCATGTTCTCCCAGCAAGATGATGAGACATAGTGGGCCTGTGTTGTTCACCTCAACAGTACTTTGTTTGTGAAGAAGACACTGGCTTAGACAGGACCAATGTGATTTGGATGCTATCACTGACCCCTTGCCTTGAGGCAGATGATTTAAATAAGGCCTCATTTTCAGAAAGGGGAAGAAAAGCGTCCGGAGCATGTCACCCAGTTGGTATATACCAGAGAGAAGTTGCCATTGTTTCTGTCAGTTTGTTATAGATTGAAATAGTATTTCCACATTAACTCTTCGAGAACTACAGTAGCATTGGCATCGCATCTTAAATATTACAAGATAGTATTTCTTCACTTTCTTCTTCTGTTCCTTACTCTGGCCTCTTACCTCTTCTCATCACCTGCCCATCACCTTTCTTTGTGCCCCTTGGATTTCCCTTTCTCCCATGGGCCAGTCTCTCTCCTATCACATCTCTTCCTCTCCAGCCCTTTACTTCTCACACCCACCTGGTCTCACTTATCACCTACTTCCCCTCCTCCTACTCCTACCTTCTTATTCTGGTGTCCTCCCCCTTCCTTTCCAGTCCCGAAGAAGGGTCTCAGCCCAAAGTGTTGACTGTTTTTTCATTTCCATAGATGCTACCTGACCTGCTGTATTACCCCAGCATTTTATGTGTGTTGCTTTGGATTTCCAGCTCCGCAGAATCTCTTGTGTCTATAGTATTTTAGGCAATATCCGGTGATATCATGGTAGTTCCAGGAAAAAGAAATGTTGGGATATTATCAGGTGGTGTGAGGTGGGACCATGAAGTGTGTGACCATTGCACAGAAATGAGGTTTAGAACTCTTTGAATTGCTAAATTGATAAACTATTTTGTTATTGTCACAGGTATCAAGGGACTTGGGTAACGGGGTGGAGACATGTTTCTACCAAAGGAGTTAAAAGGCATTCCTTCCATTTGCTAGCCTGAAAGTCACCCTTAGGCAAGGTGTAGCACCTGCTTAGCCCCACCACACCCGCCCCAATCAGGGCCACGTGAATCCATGGGAGCAGGTGGTGGATGGACGTACGAACTGTCAGTGCATAGCACAAGTCCTGGTTATGTGACCACTAATGCCAGACAGACAGTCTCTGAAGAGTGTTGATAATGGAGTCACTCTTCTTGTAAAAACACTGCCCGGAAGAAGGCAATGGCAAACCACTTCTGTAGAAAAATTTGCCAAGAGCAATCATGGTCAAAGACCATGATCGCCCATGTCATATGACATGGCATATAACAAATAATCAAATCAAGGTACAGTGAAAAACTATTTTGTATGCCATCCACAGAGATCGTTTCATCACATTATTACATTGCAGTACTAAGACCAGAAGTAGAATTAGGCCATTTGGCCCATCAGGTCTGCTCCACCATTTTATCATGTCTAATCCATTTTCCCTCTCACACCCAATTTCCTGCCTTCTCCCTTCCTACCCTGACTAATCAAGAATCTAGTCATACTTTATTGATCCCGAGGGAAACCTCTGTCTTAAACCTATCAACCTCTGTCTTAAAATTCCCAGTGACTTGGCCTCCATAGTTGCCTGTGGCAATGAATTCCACAGATTCACAAGTCTCTGGCTAAAGAAATTCCTCCTCTTCTCTATTCTGAAAGGATATCCCTCTATTCTGAGGCTGTGTCCTCTGGTCTTAGACTCCCTCACCACAGGAAACATCCTCTCCACATCCACTCGACTGAGGCCTTTCAACATTCAATAGATTTCAATGAGGTCATCCCTCATTCTTCTGAATTCCAGTGAGCAGAGGCCCAGAACGCTCATATGACCAGCCTTTCAAACCCAGAATTGTTTTTGTGAACCCCCTTTGAACCCTCTCCAGCTTGAACACATCACAATACTCCAAGTTAGGCCTTAACGTTCCCTCATAAAGTCTCAACATTACAACTTTGCTTTTATATTCTAGTCCCCTTGAAGAACTTTAGGAGGCATGGGATCCAAGGGGACATTGCTTTGTGTATCCAGAACTGGCTTGCCCACAGAAGGCAAAGAGTGGTTGTAGACGGGTCATATTCTGCATGGAGGTCGGTGACCAGTGGTGTGCTTCAGGGATCTGTTCTGGGACCCTTACTTTAAGGATTGCATGGATGAACTACAACAATTGTTCATCCCAGTTTGGCAAAAGAATAAATCAAGGAAGGTAGTGCACCTGTGGCTGACAAGAGAAATTAGGGATAGTATCACAATTCCAAAGAAGAAGCATACAAATTAGCCAGAAAAAGTGGCTCACCTGAGGACTGGGAGAAATTCAGAGTTCAGCAGAGGAGGGCAAAGGGCTTAATTAGGAAGGGGAAAAAAGATTATGAGAGAAAACTGGCAGGGAACATAAAAACTGACTGTAAAAGCTTTTATAGATATGTAAAAAGGAAAAGACTGGTAAAGACAAATGTAGGTCCCCTACAGACAGAAACAGGTGAATTGATTATGGGGAGCAAGGACATGGCAGACCAATTGAATAATTACTTTGGTTCTGTCTTCACTAAGGAGGACATAAATAATCTTCCAGAAATAGTAAGGGACAGAGGGTCCAGTGAGATGGAGGAACTGAGCGAAATACATGTTAGTAGGGAAGTGGTGTTGGGTAAATTGAAGGGATTAAAGGCAGATAAATCCCCAGGGCCAGATGGTCTGCATCCCAGAGTGCTTAAGGAAGTAGCCCAAGAAATAGTGGATGCATTAGTGATAATTTTTCAAAACTGGTTAGATTCTGGACTAGTTCCTGAGGATTGGAGGGTGGCTAATGTAATCCCACTTTTTAAAAAAGGAGGGAGAGAGAAACCAGGGAATTATAGACCGGTTAGCCTAACGTCGGTGGTGGGGAAACTGCTGGAGTCAGTTATCAAAGATGTGATAATAGCACATTTGGAAAGCGGTGAAATGATCGGACAAAGTCAGCATGGATTTGTGAAAGGAAAATCAT